>NW_028145185.1:0-2247 GCF_050947405.1 Trichoderma evansii | reverse complement strand
ATATTATTTTTATTATTTTTATTATTTTTATTATTTTTATTATTTTTATTATTTTTATTATTTTTATTATTTTTATTATTTTTATTATTTTTATTATTTTTATTATTAAAAAAACTTATTTTAATATTTATTAAATTATTTATTAAATTATTTTAAAAAATATTTAAATATTTATTTTAAAATATATAATTTAATTAAAACTTATTATATAATTTTTTTTATAATTAATTAAATTAATATATTTTTTATTTTAAATTTTTAAAATAAAAAATTTCTTATATTTTTTTATATATTAAAATTATATTTTAAATATTATTTTCTTTTATTTAATAATAAGTTTTATATTTTATTTTTTTTATTATAATTTTTTAAATTATTTTATTTTAAATTTAATAATTTAATAGTTTTTTTATAATTATATTTTTATTATTTTAATTTTACTAGCTTATTTTAATTTATTATTAAATTATTAAATTTAATTAAAATTTATAATTATATAAAATTTATTACTTAATTAAATAAAATTATTATATTTTTTATAAATTAATATTTTTTTAATATACTAATTTTAATTTATTATAAAATTATTAATATATTTTTTTAATATATAAGCTTTTATAATTATAAATCTAGTTTAATAAAAGCTTTTATAAATTAAAAAATTTATAAAATTATTATATTTTTTATATGTATTATAAATTAAAATTAAAGCTTAATAAAATTAAATTTTTTTAAATAAAAAAAAAATATTAAATTAATAATTTTATATTTTTTTTATTATTTTAAAAAAACTTTTATTATTAAAACTTATATATTTAAAAAAAAATATTTAATTTTTTTAAAATTTAATATAATATTATATTTTATAAAATTTTTTTTATATATAATTTAAAATATTTTAATAAAATTTTTATATATAAAAATTAAATTATTTTTAAAAAATAAAATTTAAATTTTTTTTTAATATATAAGTTTAAATAATTAAAATATATTAATATTAAAAAAATTAAAAAATATAAATTAAATATAATAAAAATATATTAAAAATAATATTAAATTTAATATAATATTTAATAAAATTAAATTTTATATATTTTATAAAATTATTAATAATTAGAAAATAATATATTTTTTTATTATTAAATTATTAAATTAATAAAATTTTATATAATAATAATTAAAACTTTTAAAAATTTTAAAATTAAATATTATAATTAAAATATTTTTTAAATATAAATTTTAAATATTATATTTATATTAACTTTTTTTAAAATTATAAATTAAAATAATAAAATTATTTAATTAAAATTTTATTATTAAAAAAGTTTATTTTTAATTATATAAAATATATAATTTTATTAATTTTAATTTTTATTTAAAATTTAATTAAAAAATTTTTAAAAATTAATTAAAGAAAAATAAATTTACTAATAATATTAATTAAATTTATAATTATAAAAAACTTATAATTATTTATATTAAGAATTTAAAAGTATTATAAGTAAATTATATATATAATAATAATTTAAATATATTTATAAAAATAATTAAATTATATATTATATTTATATTTATTTTAATATTTTAATATATTAATATAATAATTTATAATAATTTTTTTTAATTTATTAAAAAAAATTATTAAATTTTTTATATTTAAAATTTTAAATAATTTTATAGTTTTTTTTATAATTTTAATATAAGATTTTTAAATTTTTAAATAATTTAAAAGCTATTAAAATTATTAATTTTTTTTAAATTTATAATAGTAAAATTTTTTTATTATTAAAAATTATTTATAATAATAATAAATTATATTTTAATTATATAAAAAAATTTTTATTATAATTATATTATATAAGTTATAAAAATTTTATTTTTTTTACTTATTAGTAATTATAATTAATTTAATTATTTAAAAATAAAATTAAAATATTAAAATAAAAAAATTATATATTAAATTAATATTAAACTTATATTAAAATATATAATAATAATATATATAAAATATATTTTTTAAAATTTTAAAAATTAATTATAATTAATTAAAATAATAATTATAATTTTAAAAATAAAAAAAAAATTTATTATTAAATTTAATATTAAATTTAATTATTTATTATATATTATTATTTTTATTTATAAGTAAATTATATAAAATTTAAAATTAAATTAAATATATATTAATTTTTTAAATATTTTAAAATTTTTTAATTTAATTATAAAATAAAAACTTATAATTAATTA
>NW_028145186.1:552236-709448 GCF_050947405.1 Trichoderma evansii | reverse complement strand
AAATTTAAATATTTTATAATATTTTTTTTTATAATATATTTAATTATTAAATATTTAATTTTATTTATATATATAATTTTAATTTAATAAAAAATTTTAAAATTTTATATAATAATTTAATATTATTAAATTAATAATTTTTTTTTATAAATTTTATTTTTTATTATAATTTAAATTTTATTAAATATAATATAATAATATTTTTTAATATTTATTTTTAATATATTAATAATATAAAAAAATAATTTAAAATTATTTAATAATATTATAATATTTAATAATAATATTTAAATATTATTTAAAAAATTATTAAATAAAATATATATAATATTAATATATAATAATTAATTATATATAAAAAATAAAAATATAATTATAATTTATATTATTATTATAAATTATATTATTATTTATTTTAATTATTTTTTTATATTTATTATTTTATATTTTAATTTATAAATTAATTTTTATTATTTAATAAATATTTTTTTAAAATTTTTTAATTTTTTTAATATTTTATTAAAAAATATTTTTTTATTATTATTTTTAATAATTTTATTTTTAATATTAATAATTAATTTAAAATTTATATTTTTAAATCAAATTTATTTAATATATTTAATTATTTATTTTTTAAATTTTTTTTATATTTAATTATTTTATTAATTTATTTTTATTATTTTTATACTTATTTTTATTAAATATATTAATTATTTTATTATTATAAGGCTTATTTATTTTTACTTATTTAATTTTTTTTATAATAAAATTTATTATAATATTTTATATAATAATAACTAATTAATAAAATAATTTTAAAATATAAGTCTTAATTAAATATTATCCCTAGATAATCTAGAAATATTCTCCTTTAAATACTATCCAAATACTATTACAGTGAAAACCGAAATAAGTGTCCGATTTCATTAGTTTAGAAACTCTTTCCGCACAGACGATAATATGGGGCTTGTGGATAGTACAGTGCGAATTACATATTATGATAAGTATCACAGGAATAACATCTAACAAATATCCATTTTAGCTGAATTCCACTTCTAGCTCTAGATTTACTTGTACTCCTAGCACTGCAGTAGTATCTTAAAAGCGATGTTTCTCCTCTTTTTTTATAGCCTCTTCTAGATTATTTTACAGCATCATAATCCTCCAACTCATCTAATACAATATAAATTCCTACCAAACTACAAAACCGCGAAACTCTCAAGCTCAGGTAAGATGCAACTAAGTCACCCTTCGTGTTATAACGCCCGGAATAATAGTCAGAACGAAATTTCTAGCACCAAAATAAAACATGTCAAGTTTACTTTGCTAGGCTTAGAATATTTCAGCTTAAAGACCTGCCCTTTGTCTCTTTCCTGGCTTGAAGGCGGCTGCCACTATGGACTCCTAGTATAATCCAGGTATCTATGATAATATTAAGCTTAACTTTAGAACTCCAGAAACTCCAAGATTCGGGAGTCGCAGCCGCAGCGTCAGCCCAGCTGATTTAAGCTAAAGCCAGCAGCTAAGTGACTAAAGTAAAGACCTACTATATAATAAATTTCCACCCACTTGCATTTATTATTCCATTAAATAAAAATTACTTTTAAATAAAGGAAGACTTTTAAAGCTTATATATAATCTAGAGCAAGTGCTAAACCTTGTATTAGCGCCTGGTAAGGAAGGAGTTTTACAGGGTATTGCAAGATCTTTTACTAAAGATGTGAAGAAGTGGACAGATGAAGCTTAGTGTGACGTCCGGTCTATACTAGGCTGAATACCAAGGTATAGGGTAACAGTTCCCAAGCTATAAACCTGAGTCGGGTTTATGTTGGCAGAGAGACAGGCTGGATCTTAAGAGCAGGTGTAAGTCATGTAGCGATAACTTGTGGTATGAATACTAATCTGGTTATTATATCAATGCTAAGTAATAACGACTGACTATATAAGCTATATCTAATGAGCGTAATGAACAGTCTTATATAGTAAGTCGTTTCTTGAGGCTCACGGTTGGATCATGATGCATAGGCTCACGGAGGCTCACTTCGTGATCCAACAGGGATGCCTATAAACCGTGATCCTCATCTGATTGGTCTGTCGGTCCGCACTTATTCCATAAGGTACGTACCGCTTACTAACTAATGTATGGACGAGTGGTTAGGTCGTAACACTTAGATTATGTAATTATAGTTTACTCTCTTGTTATACAGCAACGAGCGAAACCATCTTCCTCTATGACTACACGGTCACATGTGTGAATAATATGGATAATATACTCTATACTCTAAAGTACGGGCTGAAAAAGTCAGAAATTAGTTTTGCTGTATGGTTTTAACTTCATTCTAGCTCTCGAGTTATAGCATATTACATAATCTGTTATAAATCCTGCTATTGATAAGGCGTTTGTTTTGAGCATTAGACTATTCACGATATTATCCTTAATAGCTTAGCAATATTCATTCCTTTCATACTAGGTATCCTTTTAGCTATTCTCTTTGTATATCTACTTCTCTCTAGTGATGGTCTTACGAATGCTGTGCAATATCATGGACTGCACCAGCCAGCCTGATTTATCGCAGTCACGTGGATTAAGGCACGCCAGCTGATAGGATTCTGCCCCTTTGACCCCACGCGACGGGCTGCGATGAAGAAACATGTTAGGCACCACTCAAATCCCGCATCATAGCTACCCCTAGACGCACGATAGTGCAAACCTATTCCAATGGAAGGGTTAGGCATTGCAGCGAACATCATCGCGGTTGCTGACCTATCGGCTAAGTTACTTTCACTTTTTTTCCAGTATTCTCGAGAAGTCAAAAACGCCAAAAACGACATTAGTAGGCTGAGCAATGAGGTCAAAAACTTCAAGAAAGCATCAGCTAGTATACAACAGCTGATTAACGGTCCCCATGAGTTGAAGCTCCAAGCCTCCCGGAAGCTATGTGACGCAGTTGACGAGGGTCTATTGAGACTTCAAGAGCTTGAACAATCACTTCGTCCGCGACGCCATCAAAAAGCGATGAGTCGAGCAGGTATCCGAGCTCTCAGATGGCCGTTTCAGAGCAAGGATGTTGAGAGGGCCATTCGAGATCTTGCACACAGCAGGGAGGCCATATCATTGGCATTACAGGTAGACCAAGTGTAAGCGCCATACTCTAGAATGCCCTCGCCTGGCTATTTATATGCTAATAAGATCGAATCTAGCGCTATAACCCTTAACATTGATGAAAAAGCGGCGCTTGATCGACTCCCCTTCGCTGAAGGAGCCCCCTTTAACTCTCACGCTGAAGAGCATAATCCAACATGTCTACCGGATACACGAGTCGAACTTCTTAATGATATATCTCAGTGGATTGACGATCCTAGCGCGAAGACAATATTCTGGCTTAAAGGAATGGCAGGGACGGGGAAATCTACGATATCCCGCACTATAGCTCAGCTACGACGCAAACATGGTGATCTCGGTGCTAGCTTTTTCTTTAGGAGAGGGGAGGCAGACCGGGCTAATTTAGCCAAGTTCTTCCCCACACTAGCCCGCCAACTAGCCCTAAATGTTCCGGCAGCCGCAGGTTATATTAAGGATGCTATCGACTCTGATCCTTCTATTTTTAGGAATGCAGTCAGAGAACAGTTCGATAAGCTTATCTTGGTGCCGCTGTTAAAGATACCTCAGACTTCAAGCAATACTTTGCCGCTTATTTTTATTGTGGATGCCTTAGACGAGTGTGAGGGAGATGCTGATGTCAAGCTACTTATCAGTCTTTTCTCTCGTATAGAAGATCGTCGACTTCCACGGCTCCGGATCTTTGTTACAAGTAGACCGGAACTTCCTATCCGTCTCGGGTTCGGCGCCGTTCAAGGCACCTACCAGGATTTGGTCCTCCATGAAATACCAGCACCAATAATCGAAGATGACATTTCTAGGTTTCTTCGGTATGAACTCGGGAAGATCCGAGATGAATTTAACATATCCGTCTCAGAAGAGCGGAAACTGCCCTCAGATTGGCCCGAGGAGTCAGAGCTGCGGAGACTCGTTACAATGGCCATACCTCTCTTTATCTTTGCAGCAACCATATGTCGATTCATTAATGATCGTACATACGGCAACCCTAACAGACAGCTACTAAAGTTTCTGTGTAACAGCGATCAAAGTCATAGCTCGCAGCTTAGCAAAACCTATAAGCCAGTCTTGAATCAACAGTTAGATGGCGTGCCTAGAGATAAGAGGGGGCAAATACTTGAGGAATTTCGTCTCGTAGTTGGCACAATTGTCACTCTCGCCAGCCCTCTTTCCTCATCTGCCCTGTCACGAGTCCTGGGCATACCATCAGAGATCGTGGATGATAGGCTCGACATGCTCCATTCGGTCTTGAGCGTTCCATCGAAGCGATGCTCACCTATACGACTGCTGCATTTATCTTTCCGAGATTATCTTGTGAATTCTGAGAATAGGAAGATGAATGAGTTCTAGGTAGACGAAAAACTAGTTCATCGGAACTTAGGCAAGCAGTGTTTACGGATTATGCGGGACAGTTTACATGAGGATATTTGTGGATTGCGGATCCCAGGAACGCGCCGATCCGCAATTAATCGCCAACATATTGATAAATGCTTACCATTAGAACTTCAATACGCTTGTCTTTACTGGGTGCATCATAGAATAGCGGCGAACCCTCTGCCGGATGACACCAAGGAAATTCATGACTTCGTAACTAATCATTTTCTTCATTGGTTGGAGGTGATGAGTCTGATAGGCAGGTGTACAGAGGGTCTTTCCATGCTGAAACAGCTACAACGTTGGCTACAAGTACGCTCATATATAATCCGTCTAAACCAGTCTAAGACATTTCTAACTGCTTATAGGAAGGAAAAGATAAGAGTTTATCCGATTTTATTGCGGACGCGATTCGCTTTGTGTTGGCGAACTTTTCTATTATCGATGAGGCACCCTTACAGATATATTCTTCTGCATTAGTGTTTGCCCCGATAAAAAGCATCTTGCGCAAGACCTTCACTGCTAAAATCCCAGATTGGATTTCAGTTCAGCCTCGTGTGCAAAACAATTGGGACGCCTGTTTTTCGACATTAGAGGGCCATAGCAGTATTGTCAGATCGGTAGTATTCTCGCACGACTCCAAGGTCGTAGCATCAGGCTCTTCTGACAATACAGTGCGGATCTGGAGCGTGGACACGGGCGAGTGCAAGCAAGTTCTAGAGGGCCATGGCAGCGAGATCACATCGGTAGTATTCTCGCACGACTCCAAGGCTGCAGCATCAGGCTCACGTGACAGTACGGTGCGGATCTGGAGCGTGGATACGGGCGAGTGCAGGCAAGTTCTAGAGGGCCATAGCAGTCGGGTCACATCAGTAGCATTCTCGCACGACTCTAAGGTCATAGCATCGGGCTCTCACGACAAGACGGTGCGGATCTGGAGCGTGGACACAGGCGAGTGCAGGCAAGTTCTGGAGGGCCATAGCAGTCGGGTCACATCAGTAGCATTCTCGCACGACTCTAAGGTCATAGCATCGGGCTCTTACGACAAGACGGTGCGGATCTGGAGTGTTGATATGGGCGAGTGCAAGCAAGTTCTAGAGGGCCATAGCCATTGGGTCACATTAGTAGTATTCTCACACGACTCCAAAGCTGTAACATCAGGCTCAGACGACAATAGGGTGCGGATCTGGAGCGTGGATACAGGAGAGTGCAAGCAAGTTCTAGAGGGCCATAATTATTTGGTCACATCAGTAATATTCTCGCACGACTCTAAGGTCATAGCATCGGGCTCTCACGATAAGACGGTGCGGATCTGGAGCGTGGACACGGGCAAGTGCAAGCAAGTTCTAGAGGGTCATAATAGTTGGGTCACATCAGTAGTATTCTCGCACAACTCCAAGGTCATAGCATCAGGCTCTTCTGATAATACGGTGCGGATCTGGAGCGTGGACACAGGCGAGTGCAAGCAAGTTCTGGAGGGCCATGGCAGCGAGGTCACATCGGTAGTATTCTCGCATGACTCCAAGGTCATAGCATCAGGCTCATACGACAATACAGTGCGGATCTGGAGTGTAAACACGGGAGAGTATAAGCAAGTTCTGGAGGGCCATGGCAGCGAGGTCACATCGGTAATATTCTCGCACAACTCCAAGGCTATAGCATCAGGCTCACGCGACAGTACAGTGCGGATCTGGAGCGTGGATACAGGAGAGTGTAAGCAAGTTCTAGAGGGCCATAGCAGAGAGGTCACATCATTGGAATTCTTACACGACTCCAAGGCCGTAGTATCAGGCTCAGATGACAATATGGTGCGGGTGTCGCGCGTGAACCTTTCGATCACATCGGTAGTATTCTCGCACGACTCTAAGGTCATAGCATCAGGCTCAGAGGACAATACGGTGCGGATCTGGAGCGTGGACACGGGCAAGTGCAAGCAAGTTCTAGAGGGTCATAATAGTCGGGTCACATCAGTAATATTCTCGCACGACTCCAAAGTTATAGCATCAGGCTCAGAGGACAATACGGTGCGGATCTGGAGCGTGGACACAGGCAAGTGCAAGCAAGTTCTGGAGGGCCATAACAGAGAGGTTACATCAATAGTATTCTCGCATAACTCCAAGGCTGTAGCATCATGCTCAGAGGATAATACAGTGCGGATCTGGAGCGTGAATACGGGAGAGTGTAAGCAAGTTCTGGAGGGCTATAGCAGAGAGGTCACATCAGTAGAATTCTCACACGACTCCAAGGCCATAGCATCAGGCTCAGACGACAACTCGGTGCAGATCTCGAGCATAAATATTTCAGTCACATCGGTAGTATTCTCGCATGACTCCAAGGCCATAGCATCAGGCTCACGCGACAGTACGGTGCGGATCTGGAGCGTGGACACGGGCGAGTGCAAGCAAGTTCTAGAGGGCCATAGCCATGGGGTCTCATCGATAGCATTCTCTCACGACTCCAAGGCCGTAGCATCAGGCTCTTTTGACGATACGATGCGGATCTGGAGCGTGGACACAGGCGAGTGTAAACGTGTGATCAATCTTGGGTATCCAGCTCGCAACCTATACTTTGGAGCTGATGATGCGTCCCTTATTACAAGTGCTGGGGTTATTCCCTTGTTCGACGAAACCATCCCCTCTCTACCATACTCTCCCGTTCTAAGCACCCGCTTACTCTCAAATATTAGTATTAATGAAAGGGCTTCTTGGATTACATGGTATGACCACGATATACTTTGGTTACCAACTGAATGCCGTTGGGGGGAAGTGGCTGTCTCTGGGCCTGATGTTGTCATTGGTTGCCGATCAGGGAGGATGGTACTTTTACAATTCTCTAAGGCTAAACTTGAGCGACTGTTATAGAAATCATGAAAATTCTATTTATTTCTTGCATCTAAAATAGCGGCCATGTTATATAGTTATGTTATAGTCACTAGTGAAATATCCATAACTTACTTAGCTGCTGTTATATACGATCCGCGCTTAGATTTTTCTTAAGCAACTGGTTCTATTTGCGATCAATCGCGTATTTTGCCCTTTGGCGCGACGGATTAATCGGTTCGTCACAATAATTCGTTAAAGTACCCTCAAGGTATGCCGTAGGTGCTTATGTTATCTCATACTGTGTTGTCCCGAATTTGGGTCCCGTAGTTTTTGCCAGTTGTGTTAAGTACTTTACAAGACCTGAATTTACCTTAATCACTAAAATTCCACATATAAAGATCCAGATTTGGCTAAATTCTATGTAGTTAATGTGTCTGTTTTTAGCAGCCTAATATTCTCTAAGGTACTCTGATGTACTCTGAGGTATAAAGTCTGTGCTTAAAAATTTTAAATAGTGTAAAGGGGGGAGATGTTTTCGCTTATCGCTGTATATTATACAATGTAATACATTATATGTGTTATTTAATCTTCATAAGGAGCCCCAACGCAGAGAACATTAAATTGAAAATCGAAGAAGCATGCACATGGAAGAGTTTCCTTCTACGCGGCGTGTTAAAAATTTATACTGACATGAGCGGGACCCACTCCACCGACAAGCTAATCCCAAAATAGGCACGCAACAGAGCAGGGGCTAAGGCCATGCCAGTAGCCTGCACCAAGGCTCCCTTCGAAGAGACCCTAGACACATGCTGCTACTTCATTTCCTTTCAAGAAGACGTCAAAAGCGGCTTCAGACTTTTCAACTCCTCCGCCCCGGCGGAACTTCGGGTTCAGAAACCCAGGATCATACAATGCACCCGGTGCCTTGGCTATCACAACCCAAGAAACTGCACCCGCACCGAGAGATGCCCCAAGTGCGGCAAGCCCTCAGACAAGCACAGCGACACCACAGCGAACTGCCCATCCCCTCCGCAATGCGCCAACTGCAATGGCCCTCACAAGGCGGACTCACCTAAATGCCCGGCGAGGCCGACCATCAAAGACGGAGAAAAGATCCACTCTACGAAGTCGCAGCTCAAGGCTATCAGAGAGCTAGGACAACAGGAGTATGTCAAGATCAACCCTCCTAAACCGGTCCCCATACCCACAGAGGGAAGGGCCGCCCCGGAGCCATCGGACCCCCCGGCCGCGAAGTCCGGCCCCCGGGTCCGTTTTCCCCCCCCGGGTTCGAACATAGCACCCAAATCAACCCCCCCCCCTCCGAAGTCACAATTGAGGCAGAATCAGACGACGACTCCTCTATGGGATCCCCCGCCCTCTCCGCAGTTCATGTGGCAGGATCGGACAAAGGGGATGAAGCAGATGATGAAGACATGGAGGACCAGAGAGAAGGCGGGGGCGAACCCCCAGACGACGACCTATGAACGATAGGCCCCGTCGCAGCCGCCGAAGAAACACTGGCCTCAAAATCTTCCAGGCTAACGTGGGCAAGAGCGGTCCCTGGCAAGACGTCGCTCTCTCACTCGCATGGAAAGGTGGCTACGACATCGTGCTTATCCAGGAACCCTATGCAGAATGGGACAAGATCTTAAACAGAAGGCAGACAAAGAACCACCCTGGATATCAAGCATACAACCCCTTAAACGACTGGAGGGACGTCAGACCCTCAGTCCTCACTTTCGTTAGAATCTCCCCTAACCTCCCAAGCAAACAGCTCCCGCCACCCGGACTAGAAAATGGGTGCGTCTGCTGGATTGAAGTCTGCGGTTACACAATCGTGAATGTATACCGCAGAGCATCAGAAGACACCATAACAGAGACCTTCACTAAATGGGGAACCCCCCCTCCCCGCACGATTGTTGCGGGCGACTTCAACGCAACCTACTGGTCCTGGTAACCAGGCAAAAAACCAGACACAGCGGGCAATAGAATCGCAGAATGGGCGGACAAGTTCGACCTCCTCCCCTCCCTCGTAGACTCCCCCACGAGAGGGTCTGGGAAGTGCATCGACCTCGTCTTCTCCAACTGCCCTGTATCCTCCAGAGTGGACCACAACCTCAACTCCGGGTCGGACCACTAGGTTGTGGTCCACTACACGGTCGTTACCACCCTACCGGAACCCGTACGATCTACCCCGGGAGCGGGTAAGAAGTACCTACCCTTTGAATGCTGGGAAGATTTCAGCCAGCTCATGCACTCCTTTGCGTGGACTCTCCCCACGATCAACCTAGAGAACCCCTCGAGAGACAACCTAGACGCCTGCACGCTGGCCCTACAAAACCTCTTTAAGGACGTCCTCGGCGCTACGGGAAAGACAAGACACCAAAACGGACACAGCGCCCCCTGGTGGACGAAAGAATGCAAACAAGCCCATGGCGCCCTAAAAGAGCTGACAGACGGAACACCCGACTACGCTACTGCCAAGAAGCACCTCAAATACGTAGTCAGGCAGGCCAAGAGAGCCCACTGGGACAAGATAATAGCAGACGCCAGCGCGGACAAGAACATATGGGCGCTAGCCAAGTGGCGAAAGGCCACGGATCGCTTCCGGCCTCCCCCACTGGTAGACGGGAACAATAGCATCTCAGATCCCACGGAGAGGGCAACCTACCTCAGGGACAAGCTCCTCAAGAGAAAGACCGCGGAGGAGGACGTCCCCGACCCGTGGACAAGGGACCTCCCCCCAGACAAAAAGATCATCTGGAACACGTCAGTCACTGAAACGGAGGCCAAAACAGCAACCACTGGCTCAGGAAACACCGCCCCCGGCGCAGATGGCATATCAGTCGCTCTACTACAGCTGGCCTGGCCAGCGGTCGGAGAGTACATTACTGACCTGTTCAATGGGTGCCTTCTAGTGGGATACCACCCCCTCCCTTTCAGGAGCGCAGAAGTCACCATCATCCCCAAGCCCGGCAAACCAGAGAAAGCGTACACTACACACAAAGGCTACAGACCGATCTCCCTTCTGTCCTGCATCGGGAAAGGCCTGGAGAGGCTCCTCGCACGAAGAGTCTCCCTTCTGGCCCTTGAACACAAAAAACTCCCGGAACAATACTTTGGGGCCCTTCCCAAACGGGCCGCCTCAGACCTGGTGGCGTGCCTTGTCCACGACATAGAAGTCGCCCTCTCCAAGGGACTGGTAGCCTCTCTACTGACCCTGGACATCGCTGGTGCCTTCGACATAGTAATGCGCAATAGGCTGATCCTCAGACTCAGGGAGCAGGGGTGGCCCCTCCTCTTCATCCTCTGGGTCGACTCGTTCATGGAAAGTCGCCAGGCACTCGTCCGCAACGGGTGCGGCTCGACGCTGCCTGGAGTGGACTTGGAGTGTGGGGCCCCTCAAGGCTCACCCATCTCCCCCATCTTAGCCATGCTGTACTTCAGCCCTATCCTCAAACTCAACGACCCTGACCTTAGATTCGGCTACGCGGACGACGTATCTATCCTAGCAGTGGGAAGGGACACTCGAGAGACAACAAGAATGCTATAATGGGAACTCGAGGACACCCTCAGCTGGGGCCGGCAGAATGCGATCTCCTTCGACCCAGAGAAGGCTGAACTTGTTCACTCCCACCATACCCGGAAAAAGGCCCACGAGGAAAGCATCGACTTCGAGGGAAAAACCATCTCTCCACAAGACTCGCTAAGATGGCTTGGGGTCTATCTAGACCCAAGGCTCTCCTTTAAAAAACACATCGAGGTCATGACAGGAAAAGCCCTCAAGGCAGCTAACTTCCTAAGATCCCTCAACAAGACAAGAAAAGGCTCCCCCCCTAACGCAGTCGCCATGGCAGCCAAAGCATCTATTATCCCGGTTGCCCTGTACGGCCTAGACGCTTGGTGGCCAGGCAAATCGAGGCAATGCCGGAGCGACCTCTCAAAGGTTACAAGCACAGGGATAGACAACCTAGTGGAGAAAATTGACAAAGCATTCAAGACAGCAGCCAAGGCCGTAGTCCCAGCCTGGAAAACTACTAATTTAGAAGTCATTCACAGAGAGTCGGGCTTCCCCAAGGCCTCCTTAGCGCTAGCACAAGCCAGACTACGGATCGGGACCAGGTTCGCGTGCCTAGACAGGAACCACCCTATCAGCAGAAGAGCGGACAGGAGAATTGCGGGGGCCCCCATGACCCGCCTGCAGCGAACGACCTCATTGGCAGGCCGCACGGTCAGACCCTCCCTCTTCGCCCACAACAACGGTGCGGTCCTTCCAGGGCCAGATTTCAGAGGCTCCACAAAGGAGGAGGCTGCCGAGAAACACTTAGAACTCCTTGACGGCCTCCCCAACAGTACCCTCGTCGCCTATTCAGACGGATCACAGGACGAGATCGGCAACACAGGCTGGGGAGCGGTGACGTTCCACAGAGCTAGAGCTACCAAAGCATGCGGAAGCCTCGCCAACGCGGAAGTCTACGATGCAGAAGCAGTAGGGGCGTTTGAAGCGCTTAAACTGGCAAAAGAACGCATCCGTGCGGACCCAGACATTAAAGAGCTCATTCTCTTTCTAGACAATTCGGCGGTAGTGGATGGCATCCTCGGCCTCACCCCCGCATCCTCCCAAGGAGCCTACATGGGTCTCAGAAAGATCGCGAAGGAACTGCTCCCAGCGGTCACCACCAAAGTGGCCTGGGTACCTGGGCACAAAGACGTCTACGGAAATGAAGTGGCAGATGCGCTCGCAAAGGAAGGATCAGAGCTTTTAACCTCCCAGACCAAGGCCGCTACGATAACCCATATAAAAAGATGAGCTAGGAGTTAGAGGAAGATGCTCCAGGAGCTAGACTGGGACACCAACCAACCCTCGTACTATAAACAATGGCGAATCGACGCCACCCCCAAACCCCCCGAGCTACAATTACCGAGACCGATCCTCCACAGGCTACTAGCGGAGAGATCTGGACACGGAGACTTCGTGGAATACCACAAGAGATTCGGACATGACGCAAGGCCCACCTGCAAGTGCGGCGAGCCTAGGACACAAGGCCATTTTGTCAAATGCAGAATGGTACAACCCTTCTTGCCAGAGGTCCCTGAAAAGGATGAGCTGGCAGGTTACACCCCCCTCACGTATCTTCTAGGCCCGAACGGCTACAAAGATTTCCAGAAACTGGTGGAGGAAACCAGCCCCTACGGCCTGGCCCCCCAAGACATAGATTGAAAACTACAACTTCCCTTTGTTTCGTATGACACGTAGCGAACGTGGGATCTGAACCAGCGGCTCCTACCGTCCTTTTTGCCCAGCTGAGGCCCTTTTTGTAACTAGCTTACATAGTGGACGTTAATAATAAAACAAACAAACAAACAATAATCTTCATAAGGCTCCTTAACAGATAGTCCAGCGTGCCGAAAATAACCTCGAGCACTTTTCTTACTTTTACCTACCACCTCAATGCAGTGCCTTAGAAATTCCTCAAAGTCATCCCTTATTAAGCCCTTGTATTCATTCCAGTGTTTTTTTATATATACCTTAAGCTCTGCAAAAAACTCTTTAATTAGATTCAAGTCTAGTGAGTATAGTGGCAAATAAAGCAGCTTTACCCCTGCTACCTCACATAACTCTTTAAGTCTATTAAAACAATAGAAAGTGGTATTATCCATAACAAGAACTAATCTGGGCTCAGGCCATCTTCCACAGTACTATAATAACTGCTTAATGAAGTCATTAAAGAATTCAGTATCTGTTAATCCCGAGTATACACGCGCAAGCAAGACTCCTTTAACTGTATATGCTAGGAGAATTTAATGTCTTTAATTTTAATTAAAGCTATTAATTTATACTAGAGTATATCCTCGCGGAGCCTATCCTTATTATTGTTAGCTAACTTTTTTATTACAGCCCAACTTATTAATAAAAACTAGTTAGTTTATTTTAAACTTTAAAAGTTTATGAATATATAGATCTTATAGTTCCTAGTTCCGCTGCCTCACCACTCGGCGAGAAATTTTCCTATAACACCCCATAACCTTTAGAGACTGATTAAGGCTGGAGTGTAATACTTCAACTCCGGTTTTTTCATATAAAAAATCAGCCATCTCGCATTAGAGCATACCAGGCTCGCTAGCAAGTTATTCCCGTAGTATGTATTCCATGTAAGGCGTCATAAGACAACGTCAGCCGCGCAGTCTCTGCGTTACTGTAGAGCATTGTTTTAATCGTATTCTGCGAACTGTGCGCTCGCTGCAGTCAATTTCGGCTTTGAGGCTACGGGAGGCTTAATCCAGCGTTGTGGCGGCGACCTGCCTAACTCAAATTAGGAAACTAAGTGGTGTTCATGCCTTAGAAACAAGGTTAAAGTTACACTACTACAAAAATCCATTTCTAGGCAATGTTAGGTTTAGGTTGAAAGTGCACACAGCTGGCTACGGTGTGCACTGTACTAGCCACATTACGCCACATGATGGTCCGTGCGGAAAGAGTTTCTAAACAAGTAAAAGCCGGACACTTATTTCGGTTTCTTCTGGTACCCATGCCGGACCTCACCATGGAGGAAATAGAACGGCAGCTACTCCATGCTAAGCCTTGGAAGGCACCGGGTGACAATGGACTACCGGTTATTATATGGAAGAACATCTGGCCAGTTGTGAAACACAGGGTGCTGGCAATATTTCAGGCATTACTAGAAGAAGGAGTGTTACCGGACCAATGGCGGCACGCAAAGATTATACCCTTGAAGAAACCTGATAAGCCTGATTACACTCTCGCGAAAGCATAGAGACTGATTTCGCTGCTGTTAACGCTTGGCAAGTTATTAAAAGCCGTTCTCGCGGAAAGACTATCTCACGCAGTTAAGACATACGGCTTGCTACCTACAAATCACTTCAAGGCACATAAGCAGAGGTTAGCAGAGCAAGCTCTAATGCTTTTTCAAGAGTAGATATATGTGGTTTAGAGAGGGCGTCAGGTGCTTAGTCTTATTAGTTTTAATGTTAAAGGAGCTTATAATAGTATCTCTAAGGAAAGACTAATTTAATAAATAAGGGCAAGAGGTATCTTAGAGAAACTGCTCTAGTGGATTAGGGCCTTTTACTTGGATTATATAGTTATAATTATAGTTAATGGGCGATGTTCTAAGACCTAAGCCTTAATATAACCGGGCCTGCTACAGGGATCGCCGCTCTCTCCTGTTACATTCTTATTTTATAATACAGACCTTGTGCAGCAACAGATTAACGCTAACGGAGGTGTTATAGTGTTTATTAATAACTTTTTAATATAGGTCTCAGGTTTAATATAAAATAATTTTTTTTTTATTTTATTTAAAAAAAAAATTATTATTAAATAAATTTAAATAAAAATTAAATATAAATATTATATAAATAATAATATAATTTATAATAATTATAAATTATTTTAATAATTAATTTTTATTATTTTTAATTTATATTTTTTATTTTATTTTATATTATTTTAAATTAATATTATTTTAATTATTTTAAATAAAATATTAAATATTTTAATAAATATAATAATTTTAAATTAGCTTATAAATAATTATTACTTAATATATAAGAAATTATAAAAAAATATAATATTAATAATAAAAAGCTAGAATTAAATTATACTAATATATAAGCTATTACAAGGAAAAGTTATAATTTAAGGGCTATTTATATAACACAGATTAATAGTTGTTTTATTAGAGGAGACTCCACCGGGCGTAATAAATTATGTGTGTGTGTGTGTGTGTGTGTGTGTGTGTGTGTACTACCAGGGGTTATAATTTGGTCTTCGTTTCGCAAACTATTGCTCCCATTGACGGCATGTAGTTTTCAAGCGGCTGAAAGGAAGCATTTGAACTTAATAAAGCAAATTCTACTCAATAGAGTTGCCCAAAAAAAAAAAAAAAGACTCAAGTTACTGCATTCAATAGCCTGTTGACATACTACTATTGTGGTTAAAGCCCAGCTGCGTTCGGCGTAAACAGTGCTGCCTAGAAGGAATGTCGCTTATCATAGCACTAGGTAATGCATAGCTACTCAATTATAAGCAGTTCCTGGATTTTGAAAATAGAACGCGTGATCCTTGTAAGCTACGGCAATACTAAGTAAAGAGTAGTAATAAATAGCGTAAGGAATTTTTCATTTTGAACTTGATCAAACTATAAACGCTTTCATTGTAAGAGGATAGAAAAGAAGTCCCATAAATCATTAATCAGTATATACCTATAATTCAGATGAATACATTTGTATAAAAAGGCACACGGCTTGGCAACTATCTCATTATACCACCCTTCTCCTTATTCGCAGCTAGGCTATGCTTTAGCCATGGATCAGCAAGGGCTAAGGTGAAAAGAGAAGCGGCAACACTTAACTTCTTGCTGGAGAAAACCATGTTGGCTGAGTGTATGTGAGACTGCGAGAGCAAATTTACAAGTTTTGAATAGCAAAAGAAGATGGAGACGAAGACTTTTTGACCTGTGAGCAAAGAGATTGGATGTGCCACAAACTTGAGAGCGGTGGTGAATTCTCCTGTATTACAACGGCAATCTATATGCTATATATACAGTTTCCAAGCACTCAATTATCTTGTTCTTTTGATTGATTGCAATATCTTGAAGGATGATTGCAATCTGTTAAAGGACTTTTTGCTCTTCCTCTACTGTTTTCACTTTCTGTTTTTTGAACCAACCGGTAAGCATACCAAGCCTGTTTGTTAATACGCTTTCATTATAATATGAAGCGTGTGCTTATATTGCCTATCATGACACGCTGGAAACTGCTGCCTTGAATCCTTCATATGTGGATACAAATTCATTGTTTCTATAAAAGGAAGGTAAAAGATGTTTTCATTTCCAATAAGCATACTTATTTGTAATACGCTTAAATGGATCCTGCCGATATAATGCCGCAGCAGACCATCTCATAAGATACTGAATCTTTCCATTGCTGGGTATAATGATACGCCCATCTTTTGCAACTCATCTCCTTCTATATTCATCATAGGCTACCTTTAGCTATTAATGCGACATGGCTGCTGCTGCTACTCAAGAGCCGGATGTGGCTACAACTCTCGTCAGTTGGCTTGGTTCTACTACAGCACGCCATTGAAGCTGCGGGACCTGCGGATCCTGTCATTGCCCATGAGCTTATTTGGCAACTCAAATCTTACGGCAACTACCCAGGCGGCGGCAGTTGTGAGCAAAGAGTAAAGGTGACAAGATAGCCTTGCTTCAAGGTTGACTATCCCAGTCTCGCATGAACATGCGAATAGAGAGGGAAAAAGTATATAAATGAAGACATTGCTTCATCTCGTCTTTCAGTCCAGCCATCCAACAAGCATTATTTCAACAAATATCAGCTATCCATTCATCTAATATCATCATGCGTATCATCTCTCTTCTCCCGTTTGTTGGCGCTGCCATCGCGCTCCCAACTGAAATCCCTGGAGCAGCTCCCGCTAACAACATCACCGCGCCTGATGTTAATACCATCAAAGCCGTACCACAAGATCACTTCAAGAGCTATCAGACTGGTGGCTTGGTGCGCCAGTCTCTCAAGTCTGAGGGATCAAAGTCCAAGCGCGACTGGACCTGCAGCACTTCGCCAACTCTGACCTGGGGCGACAGCGACAATGGCGGCAAGGGTATCTTCATCACCAACACCGACAACGACTGGCGGGGCTTCTACGCCTTCCACAACAACTGCGACACGATTCCTTACAAGTACATTTGGGTCGCAGCCGGCGCGACTCAATTTGTGTCCTTCCCTGATGGCTGGGAGGGTCGCATCCAGCGCGGAGTTGACGCAACCATGCTTAATGGCCAGGCTCACTGGCTCGGCACATGGTTTGAGTTCAGCTGGGACGCAAATGGCTGGGGCTGGAGCGACGTCTCTCTCATCCGTGGCTGTGACGGTCCTGTTCTGGTCAACTCTCAGGACGGCTCTGGAGCGTGGAAGGGATTCACGCAGGACATCTTGAGCAATGCGCCCAGCAACGCTCTTGACACCAAGGATGATGGACAGAGGGTGCTCGCGGCCACCGAATTCATTGGCGGTGCCATCAACACGCCTCCTCGCGACTGGGAGCTCCAGCAGGTTGGCTCTCAGTACGTTTATGTCGATGACTCGCACGGCAGCCCCGTCATTGCAGCCACCAACGGCCGTTTCGGCACCACCTGGCCCGCCGGCCGAGCATAAAGCTGGCATTTCGAGATGAAGCCTGTTTGATAACTTTGAGAGTATATATACGTACATATATGTAAATACAGATAGCAAGAATTGTACAAATTATTGTGGAGATATTCTATGCCTATTACTAGTAACTAGTATTTTAACGTAAACAGTTGTCTGATCATGGCGTGTCAGAACTTTTAGAATCAGGGCAGCAATATTGAAAGCGGTGCGTTGTTTGGTCTGTGAAATATGTATTTGTAGTATCGTAGTGCTGGAACCATCGGTCTATTATTGGCGATGATTCAGAATCAGTAGCAAAAAGAAATGTCAATTGAAGGAGTGCTATCAATGACACGGCAGCAAGGAAGTTCTTCTAATAATGTGTTGAAGTGTGTCGCAGTATAGTAAGCTCTTGAGCAATGGTTAAGTATAAACATCTGGGTTTACTTTTAACTCTTCTTTTATGTATACAATTGTTACTTTTGTACACAAGTACTTATCATCAATATAGAATAGAAACGGCAGTACTTCGTGATGTATCTGATGGATGGCAGCTATTCGCGTTACTCTAGAAGCATGTAAAAGCTCTTGATCTTTTTCAATTGTAACAATATCCAATTATGGGAAAAAAAAAAAAAAACGTAGGGTAAGCTGTGGTCACAGTTGAGGCTGTAATGAGGGCTAGTTTGAAATCTGCCAGGATTCATGACTCCAGCACGTGGCGTAAGATGAGCCTAGACTACATATCCTGGAGTAGATCAATGTTCCTCTGCCCCGGCAGCTCTCTTGCTGAAACTCTCCGTCGCTGGTAGGATCACCAATCAAGCTTCATGGCAAGGATTTACACAAAACTCAGGCCACGATGCAAAATCAGTCAGGGCCCGCTGTCTTTATAGATAACGTCCATCCAGATTGTTTGTTAAGCACGGAAATGTAAGATGGTAAAGCCGAGAGACATTGCTGCTTGATGGCATTATATTACCGCATCACTGTATATTGCCGCATATCACCGCATATTGCCGCTTGCTATTACCGCATTCTCGTATGTTTCACGCGTTGTAAGATCAATCTCAGCACTCTCTATTCTGTGCCGGATTTAAAGAGAATACAGCCATGTACTATAATTATCCAAAAACGGACGGAACTCTCAGGACCGCTATAAAACAGTACACGATGATAAGAGAAGTTCGCACTGTACCAGCCACAGGCTCGCAAAGTGGCCCTTGCCTGCAACTTTCCGCTTTCTCTTTTTCTTTGCTTCTAGAATCTTTCCCCAGCCAGCCAAAAATAGAGTCCACCTATACTCCTAGCCATGGCCACCCAACTTTCTATTCTAATGCGCAGTCTATTCTAAGGGAGATTTTGAAACAAAGGTAATTGCTACAATTCGTTCATGCAACAGAGCTGTAGTTGCCTGAAATGCAAGTTGTAGGACCAAGTCATCTTTTGGGTGTACACATACGGCCTGCTGCTTTCTACTGAAGCTTATACCTGAGCCAGTAATGCAGCAGCCGGCATATGCAGATAGAGTCCATATCGAATAGCAATCCGTCAAGCAATCAGCTGCATATAGAACTCTTATATAATAGAAAAAGTGCGGGGTTGTAAGCCCCTGCTCCGTAATTATGTCACGCGAGGCTGAAGGGAAGAGTTTCTCACCAAACACAGAGAGTCTCTATTTCCTTCACCTCTGTATTAATTCTAGAGGCGTCTGTGCTTTTCACCATCGTCGCGTCACCATGGAGCAAGGTATTACGGTTTTAATGGTGCCAACATTAAGTGGCGTTGAAAGAGACGACTTTGGCAGAGATGCGG
The DNA here is from genome assembly GCF_050947405.1 of Trichoderma evansii. Lineage (NCBI taxonomy): Eukaryota > Fungi > Ascomycota > Sordariomycetes > Hypocreales > Hypocreaceae > Trichoderma > Trichoderma evansii. The sequence goes on along the minus strand of NW_028145186.1, from coordinate 690,143 downwards.
ATACAAGGCGGTGCCTTTTACTCGATACCATCATGCAAGGTCGAAAGCGTGAATCTCATTGCAGGCTCCTTCAGATGCCCACCGAGATTCTGGCTGATATAGTTGATTTAATTGCCGACGACAAACCAGCTTTAGCTTCCCTCGCGCTGGTAAACAGCGATTGTCGTTATCTCGCTCGTTCATGTCAATTTGCTGAGATTCACTTTAACTACAGCAATCGTGGGCAGCAGCTTCTCCGACATTTAGCAAACTCATGAAACAAATGTGACGACGCGCTCATTTCCAATTAGAATTTGTGTACGCAGAGTTAGATTTGCGTCGCGTCGCGAGTGCGTTAGAGCATGCCCGAAGAACTATATCAGGCAAGCTTCAGCAAGGCAGCCAGTCCATACTCCCAAGAGCAGCAAAACAAGCTGGAATAAGACACCGCAGCACATTATATGGCGCTACAGGATTACTCGACATTAGCTATTACCCATGCAATGCCCAATCCTAAGTTCCTTGCTTGGGAAGACTCATATTCGATAGATGACAAATTTTTTTAAAGCAGTCTCTCAATGTTCAGCTCAGCATATTAAGTTGAAAGGGCTAATAACCCATAAACCTTGGCTTATGGGACCACTTCCCTGTGGCCTCTTCGTTCTCTTGACCTCGATGTGCAATTGCCTTATGGTTCGGATGCCATTCAGCCAGGAAGCATACAGGAACGCGCATCAACTGACAATCCCATGTCTGTTTTCTTTGAAACCCTCTTCCAGCGTTGCGCTGCTACACTAGAGTCATTGAGCTGGCAGCACGTGAAGCTCAAGTCAAAGAGTAGAATTTCCTTGAGCCCTCATTTTCGATCCTTCCCCCTTCTACGATACATGCGGCTTAGTTTTATCTCTCTAAGCCCTGCTACGTTTTCTTCATTGCTCTTGTCCCCGTTGAAGCACCTTGAGCTACCTATATATTTGGAAAATCTTATTGAAAGCCTTGTTACATGCGAGCCATTACGAGATCTCCAGAGCTTAATAATATCTACACTACCTTCCCAAAGTCAGCAAAGTAAGCATGTGGCAGAATTTATCAGACGGCACAAGCATGTTCATAAACTCATTGTGCATGAGCGTAACTCTACAAACATGGATCGCTTTATTATCCCTATCCTAGCAGAACGTGGATTCAACAACCTTTGTTGTCTCTCGTTAGGATGGAGTGCAGAAAGCGTAGGTCCTTTAACCGGACCACGCGAGTTTCACATTCCTGAAACAGCATTAATGGCACTCGGTACGATTGCATCACTTGAGAAACTTAGCCTCCGTGCTGGCAATAATTTTGGATGGAGAAATCAGTGGCTGATAGACCACGGTAAACTGCACCAGTATCTTGGAACTTTACACCGACTCAAGATGCTGGCCCTGGCTCGCGATACATACCCCATCCCATCACCCAGTCATACCGATGCGGAATGTTACCATCTCGTGCGATGGGTGGGTGATGGTGAGCGCGCTGACGCGGAAGACTGAGCAGATCTTGAGGCATCGGCTGTTGTTGACACGCGTGATGAATGGTATGACATTGAAGGGCGTGAAGATGAGGCTAGGATCTGGGAGAGGGCGCATCGAAACCGCATGCTTACACAGGTGAGGCGTATGCTGAAGTTTTTCCAGCGCTGGAATGGGTCCTCTGTGGGCAACGGCCAATGGAATTTCAGTGTGATATTGAGAGCTATGGTTCTCATAAAAAGGCGATACCACTCACTCAACATAGAGATGAGTGTTATACGTTTTTAAACAGAACTTTTGGACTCGGTGAGTAATATATAATAGAGTGGGTGTGTAGTCCGGGGAAGGATCTCTTTAAAAGCTCCATTTATATATGATTAGATTAATTCTGACCCTCTAGTTTATTAAGGGAGGGCTTCCCAGATCAATTAATATATACATATGGCCCTCATACCGGCTCTGCGGCTTACCGAGCAGTCTATTTAGCAATATCCGTGCCGTTTATTACCCCAAGTAGCTGTGTTATTATAACGGTCACATCGCTTGTCCCGTAACACGCATGCTCTCACCACAATTTGAAGCCACCAGGCACCTTGGTCTGGAACACTCCGGTCGGGTCATACTTTTTGCTGACCTGGCGGAGGAAGTTCAGGTTGTCCGCCCCGTACGAAGCCAGCGGTGACTGGTGCGGGCCTGCATAGTTTAGATACTCAAACTTGCGCAACACTCCGTTTCGCTCAGCGGCCTCCGTGATAGCCGTAAAGGTGTCTCGGCCTTTCTGGTAGATGGTATCGCTAGAGGTCGAGTTCGGCCAGAGGCCAGAGAAGAGAAGGACTGTTGATGTCAGCGTCAGACTCATGGACAAGTATAGTGCGTGTACAGGTACATTGCGCGAGACGATTCCGGGGTAGAGTAACTTACTGACGCCATTGCCATCCTTGGGATTCAACCCGAGAACGTTTCCACCAGGGGCGGGATGTGAAAGCATCACAGATGGAAGGGGCTCAAAGGCAAAGCTCCATGTGACACCGCCAGCGGGATTAAAGTCGTACAAAGATCCGTTTAGAGTCTTGAAGATATCCAGCATGGTCTCGCTCGAGGTCCCGAACGTTAGTGTGGCGAAGAGCCAGTTTCTATATACCACGTCAGTATTAGGTATATTCGTCCTCTTCATATATCTTGCGGCGATGTTTAACTCACAGCGGAGGAGTGGGATTTTCCGCAGCCAGCGCAGCCACGGCTGTAATCTCGGAGGTGTTGGAGATGCTTGGCACAGCCTCGAGGCCGTTGAACACTTCTGGGTGAAGCACGGGCTTCGTGTAGGTGGCCGAGCCAGTCACCGACCACGCCTTTGCTGCCGAGGAGAATAGCAGGTCCGCCTGGAGAGACACGTAGGGATCAAAGTTTGGCGAAGCGGCGATGTCGGTGAAGGCGTCAAACACGGCACCGACCTGGGATACGTCGTACGAGATGGTGTTGACCGACACGTTCCCCTGCGCAAACGTCTTTAGGTTATAGCTCGTTACGACGCCAAAGTTGTTTCCACCGCCCTGGAGCGCGCGATACAAGTCGGGATGGCTGGTCGCGGAGACGGTCACGAGGGTGCCGTTTGCGAGGACGACCTGGTTGGGAAGTTAGAAGCATGGCAAAGAAGAGAAGGCAACAGGTGTACATGCCTCGTAGCTAACAACGCCATCAGACGCCCACCCAACACGCGGCGAAAAGTGCGAGATGCCACCGCCCAGGAGCAGTCCACCAACACCGACACCACCGTTCCTCCCACCAGCGGCAGCAAGATTGAAATCGCCCAGGTAGCCGTATACATCGTTCCAGACGGCGCCTGCCCCGACGGCAACCGAGGCCTTGTCCTCGCTCAGGACTGTCGAGTTCAGGAACTTCATGTCGAAGGTCACGCCGCCCTGGATGTTGGCGGCGCCCCCAGCGGGCGTGTGGCCGCCGCCCTTGACGGCGAACTGGCACCCTGGTAGCCGTGATGTGGTGAGGATCGTGACGGCCTTGCTCACATCCTGTGCGGATTGTGGACGGACGATGCAAGCCGGCACGAGGGTCGACTCTTGTAGGGAGAAGTAATCCGTCGCGGCGAACGGCGTGGTGGTGACTTTGTCGCCGAGCGCGGAGGCGAGACGAGCGCACTGCGATGGGTCAGCGTCGTGTTACCATGATGGTGATGAGATAGAAGGCCTTACGCATGTGTCGTATGAAGCCGCCGATACAGCAGCAGCCGCTGCCAGCGCAGTGGCCGTGGACGATTCTGCGAGTCTCATAGTGCCTGTGTTGACGATCTATACGAGACTCCTACAAGACTCGGAGAAGAAAACAAAACACAATTCTGCCACCCTTTCAGGTAGGTACACGTTATATATAACTGCCGTGCCATCCTCGCGATTTCGTCACCGCCCTCATTTTTGCGGCTATGACATGATTATAGACCAGGGATATTCGGCCCGCGAGGAGGGCTTAGTCCGAATTATTCGGCCTCTCTCCCTGGTTTCGGTGGTCCGCGTGGAGTTGACGTTTAGCTAGCTCCGGGGAACCATTATGCGGTCGATGGTACCTGTCGAGGCCCCGCTTCGGTCAGACTATGCTGTTGATGGTGATGCTGATGCTGATGGACCTGCCTCCTATTATGCCTGTAGTACAGTAGTGCTTCCTATTGGCTGTAGTCTTATGCTGCCTTCGTCTTTTCCACTATCTCACAACGAATGTAGCTGTGCGGTCACAGAATTCTTTGTTGTATGAGAGTGTCTTTCTAAGGCCTGCTGCGTTTACTGGCTGCTCAATCACGGCTCAACTATTTTAGAGCTACCATCTTCCCCACCACCCCCCACGGGGCCAGCTGCAGGGCCGCCCAGAGGCCCGGATATAGGACGGATGCTGCGGACAGGGGCAAGAATCCAATCGACTGATCGTGCTTCCTGATGGCCGTCGATGCCCTGACTGATCTATATATTTCCTTTGATCGTTTTTGAGTATAGCCAAGAGCTAAAAGAGCCATTGTATCAGATAAAAGTCGGAATTTTGGCGCCATTGCTGAACGCAAATTTCTTAAATCCGAGCATTGTGAGAAATTAGCCCAACTTGTGTACAACATCCAATAGCATATAAAACATTCTCGGGGCCATTATGGGTCTATGACAAACGGCATAATAGTAACAAAGCTAGCTTTCTCATCCTTCAACACACGCATCTACAAATTCCGTCACCATTATAGCCCTATTTTTACAGCTTCCACTTCAATAGCTGACATAATTTTTTTACGCTCGGCCCAGAGTTCATCCCATTCCTTATCTTGTAGCAGTTTGTCCTCTTCAGAGAGCTCATCATAGTCATGCTGGCCCCAAGTTTTCCAGAATTCAATCTGGTCCCAGATGATTCCGTCTTCCATCGCATCTTGCCACTCATCGAATTCTTTCCTGTCAATGTAAAAGTCGATATCCCCGAGCCACCATTCATACAAACCAGTAACAATCCCGCGTTCCTGTTCAGAAAAGAAATCAGAGTCAACAATCTTTGAACAATCACACTTATAAATCACTTATTACCATGTCATCGTCAGATATCTCTCTTCCCACGCAGTCATAGAATAGTTGGTGAGCAATCCAGTCAACAGGAGCTCTAGCTCCAAAATTTTGTGCAAAAAGCGCCAAGTCTAAGCCGACTGCCCAATGCTCGTCTCCATATAATATGTCTTGAGGTATAAGATTTTCAGCAACGCGCTTTCGCAATTTCGAGGTGGATACAACTTCATCATCATGGCCATCCGCAAAAATGTACTGTTCCCAGTCGAGCCCACGATCCATCAGCGTCTGCAAGGAGACCCGGTGCAAGACATATTCGTCAGGTATTACCCATTCGAAAAGGTACTCGTAACGGAGCAAACCCGGTGTTGGAAGCCCACACTCCTTCGCCAAGGGTTGTGCCGCATGCACTTGTACAGTGACTGGGACCTTGATGAAAGCGATCCAGATATCTTCTGGCGACTCGCAGTACGTATAGCACTTCTTGAAAGCGCGCCTAACGGTATCGACGATCCGGCTACTTACCGAGATCAAAGCTGTCGGCCTTTTACTCCTCCGATTCGCATGATTTCGAAACTCGTCGAGGAGCTCAGTTTGAGTTAATGCATTGCCTGTAAATTCCTTGGCGGAGCTAAGTTTACCGGCGCTCCCTTCTGAGTATACTCGGGTATAGATTGTATATTCGGCCATTGAGGCTCGATATTCATGCGTTTTAACTCACTAATAGCTAAGCTAAGGATAGCTACTAGGTCCACCACTTCAGTAAAGAGAACAGAGGAAAGACAAGAAATAAAATGGAAGCTGTTCGTCACTTACCCCGCCACCAATCCTGGCTTTGTTATGTGGCAATGCTCACCAGTGCATGCGGGGTACAGCTGTATACGTATCTGAAGGTATAGGTCCATCAATAACTATCACTTTGCTACTAAATTACATCATCGTCTCGAAATAGTGCTTCAGATTTCATGGTTTATGAGTTTGGCGACATTTCTGTGTAATCCAAATCATTTCTATAGTACTACTAAATTATCATGCGATTCTGGTCCTTTCCAAACATCGAACATACAATTCACGTCAAAAGCATAAACATTGTGCCCGCATCTATCTGTATTTCCGTCGTCCAACTAGATTCCAGTAACTTCCAGCGCTGTGCGTGGTCAGCATCTGATGTCAAGCCACGCATATCTTCTGTGGCCAGCGCCGTGCCGTACACTCTCATATTGGGCTTCCCATAAACTTCGTCAACTCTGACCAAGAGAGCTCTACTCGACAAGCGAGTCCAAAAGAGAGCATCGCTCGGTTGGATGAGATTCGAGGCGACACCCATCTTCCATGGGGTATACCCATTCTTTGTTCTGGTTAAAAACAGCCGGGGTTGGACGGGTGTTAATCTTTCTGCGTCTTGTTGTGGTGTCTGCGACCACTGGCAGGTCTCTGTTACTTTTTGAATCTTTCTGATATATTGTCGCCTCATTTCCAGCGATCCGTTTAAATTGCTGCGCCATCTATCCTCCCATTTGACTGGACTTGGCCTATTGAAGCACATCTTCTCAATTTTGATTCGTCTGATTCTAGGAGAACCCGGAGCAATCTATCATATTCTTGATGAGCCGATCCCAGTTCGGTCGCTGGAAATAGTCGCTGTATGGCGGTCTTCCACGCCATCGTCTCGTCTGGTCTGGAAACGACTTCACGGGCTGAGGGTCCAACACAGACGATGCACCCAAGTAGAACTGCCCGGAAGCGGAAAACACGAGCACCGATGATTGGGTTTGGGTTTGCTTGGTGCTCGTGATCTTTCGAGATCTGACTGAGAGGATCGTTGTTGTTCGCCATGAGATGACATTTCAACAGCTTTCCCATCTGAACAATTTGAGATTCGTCTTGGAAAAGCCCCCATCGATTCATGAACGCCATTGTGTCCTCCCACACATCGTAGAGGGACTTGTTGTAGTCCATCGGAAACTGTGCGGCGTCTGAGGCAAGCCCGACGAGCCCGTAGACTTTGTCTCTTGGATCCGAGCATTCCGCCCCTACGTGATTCTCGAGTAGTTTCTTGAGGGTGTGCGAGTCGTTGTATCTCTCCTGACGGAGTGACTTGTCCAGCATCAGTGGCCCAGTGCTCCCACTACCGTTGTGCATGGCGATGAGGAGCATGAAATTATCCCATGGGAGAGACCTGTTTCCGAAACAGACCTGGAGCTCTTTCGCTAACCCAATCTCTTGCCGTATCCAAAGGCGATTCCAATAGGGGTCATTTTGTAATTCTTCAACCATCTTCTGTTGAGTAATGTTGCTACCCTTGGGGTGATCTTTCTCCGGCTTCTCGCCCTCCTCTATCTCCAGATCCTGTATCATCTCCTTTTGAAACTTTGCGTACTTGCTCCCCAGCCAGACCACGACGGTACTGGCCCTGAAGTAAATTTGAGGCATGATCTTGAGCTGCCTGTTTCGCTCCTCCACATCGCTCTGATTGATACAGATGGCGTCGATCCAGAACAGCTGACACCCCTTCTCAGACACGGCCCGGCTGCGGAGGAAGAGGAGAGCATCCAGGAGGTTCTTTCTGACCTCGAATGGGAAGCCATTCAGAGTAATAGTATCATTCTCCTTATCCGTGCCCCACATGTATGACAGAGCCTTAAACTTGGGCCTGCTACCGAAGGGAACCTCAATCAGCGTGCAGACCACAGGGTCGCTCTCGTTTGCTGCCGACTGTATCTGAACCAACCGCACGCTATTATCGTCAAGCTTTTTATTCTGATCGTCAAGTTCTTCCTTTTGATAAGGCAACGTATTGTCTATCTTGGATTTCGTGCTGCTCTCGGGACCTTGGTCCAGATCGATCCTCCGACGCGACTGGTTTGCGCTCATAATTTCTTAATGAAGCCTTAAATTAGATAGGAGATAATTCTAAAATTGTAATGAGGTAAAATCTAAAACCTTGTAGAGGGGAAGCCGGTATTTGAAGAGAGGCTGAGGATGGGCGCCTAAATGATTCCCCCGCGTTGTTGGCCCGATTTGTTGACCCAGAAAGACTCGTGGTCAGCCTTGCGCAAGACATCAAAAAAGGTGGGCACAGAGCCCCTTATACGACAAGGCATAGAGAAGCCGCTCATCTAGGAAGCTAAGTAGGCCAGGATTTTAATTGAGCATGCTGAAATTGATGAGTTCTCTGTTTGTCATTTGCAGGATGTTTGCTAACACCCACCTTGGCTCACAACAGTCATGACGCGCGTGCTGTAAGCTCCCAATGGCTGAACAAAGATTGCTCTGAAGTATTTCGTTGATATTGGCTGCCGGCAGGTCATTGACCACATATTACTGGATGATTGTAGCAGACCATTAAATGTGCTACGCGCCGACTCCCTACCTATGTAGATATTAAAGCTAAGCGCCGAGCTGCTTGAGGTAGTTGGTACTGTACATACGGAATACTATATATAGCATATGTAACCCTTAATAACAGTTCATACCAATGCAACAGCAACAAAGCTATATTCGGCTAAAAGCCAAATTACATGTAACAAAGATGTAATGGAACACTGTGATTAGGTACGTGTATTTGCGCTATATCAACCACACTTAATACAGATCGCTAACATGCGCTTATCAAATCGACCACCAAAATATTAATCCACAGACTCAATTCATCCTTTTCTATTTAATCTACTTGTCAATTTTATAATGCTATAACATTCTGAATACAATCATTTCAGGCTACCGGACTGAGTAGCCCTGTCTTAAGGTCAAAAACATATCCATAAGAGCGCTCAGCAAGGGCCTTTGGTATATATGGCGATGTTTTCAGGAATTCAAGATCGTCGCGTACACTCTGTTCAACACTAAAGTCACATTGAGTTAGCATATACACAGCTCCTGTTGCATTTATTGAAAGGATACGTTTACATACTCGCTGAAAGCTCCGAATACCATATCGTCAATCTCCGGATGGTCAGGGAGGCGACCTTTATGTACTTTACGAAGATCTTCTTCAGTAAAATAAAGACAGCCACAGCCTGTATAAAGAAGTACCTTGTTAGTACAATCTCGCTTTCTAATAGCCGGCGCTGAATAGCGCAATAACTTGATGTTGAAGAACTGTACCTGTGTGGTGAATTACTATAATGTCTTGAACTTTAACAAATGCATCATAAAGCATAATGCTGGTTAGCGCTGTAGCAGTACGACCTCCCGGATTGCGGCATATGACGACCCCATCTTGAGGCTTCGTTTGTAAGAACTGCTCTGGATTTATCCGGTTGTCGGTACAAGTAACTTGGAATCGTAGTGTTAGTGTCTTCTTCGCTGGACATTTGTTGGGATTAAAATTGGGCTTCTGAATACATACTAACAATTGTCCTCTGACTATCATCTCCTGCGGCTTGTAGTTCTTCTATAGTCAAACCAGGCACATGATGTTTTGAGTATTCTCTGCCTGGTTGTTAAACTTATGTTGAAGTAGTAAAGTCGTTTATCATATGGAACTTACCTATTGCGCTTAATAAGAGTATCAATAGATGCTGGAGGCATATTGACTAGTTGAGATAGTTGTAAGTTTAGATGACGAATTAGTGATTATAGCCAATTGTGTATAAACTGCGAGCTTGAAACTGTCTTTTTTACAAAACTTAATGTTAGAATTTTATATATAAAATCCACAGACTTCACTTGTAGATATTGGATTCATATTATCTTGTCTTTATCCGGCAAACTGACAAATACCTCTAAGGAGAAGCCTAAAAGTGGTATAGCCAGAACTTATGATTCCAAGTCTGTGAACTATTAAGTGATTACATGGAATCAAAGTCCAAAAGCAGCTTCATCTATTGAGTAAGCCGCCCAAATGTAATATAGCTTAATGGTGGCGTTGTTGGCTTCGACTATTCTTTCTTGTGCTATGTGAATATATTCTGCGTAAAATGGCATTTGTGTAACAAATCGTTGTTCGCTCCAAGTTCACATCAGCTTCGCGTTCAAGATTCCAAAACTATTGGTTTGTCAGATGCTATTACCATGTAGGCTTTAACCTTTAAAAAGTCAAGCGGCGTAATAACTATTGCATATATATATAAATTGGCCATGAAAAGGGAAATAGCCGGGCGGCATTATATAAGCCATATTACGAATGATCGTAGCTTATCAATCGTTCATCGTGATTTAACCGGCAGCTATCTTTACTTTAAGAGGACCATCTAGGAATATGAGACAAGTCCAAATAGGAAAATGCTGTCTGCTTGTACAGTAAGACTACGAAACATTGCCTAGCCCTAATCATGCTAATGCTCTGAAAAAACGCTAGTAAGCAATTTTAGTAGAATTTAGTCTAGTTAGATGGTAACAGAGTCTATCTCCAAACTTCGAACTTTCTATCCAGGAAAAATTCGCTTGTATAACGCAACTGCCCCGAATTATGCCTTCGGACAGACGTTATATACTCGATCCATAGATCGCAGTAACTCAAACTATGTATATTATGAATCGTTTGTAAATGTCGCTTCAGCTCTTGTGGCGCCTATACCTACGCAGCGTGTGAACAGCCATACAATATACGGGGTGTAGGTGCCAGTATTCCTCCTGGGTACGGAACGACCAGTGTAACTAGGGGGCTAATGTCATCAATTTATAAATGAATGCAAGTTAAAAAAACGCAACATATTCAACCAAAAGTACTAACTATTTTGTTTTTTGAGATTAATGTGTGGTATCTGTCAAATATGGCACACCGCAAAGATCCATAATGGGTAGCCTCCATTTCCATCAAAGAAATGCGCCAGTGTTAATAATATGAAAGCAAGAAATCACGGATACCTAAAAAGAGAAAACGAACGAATCCCAATCCAATGCTTCAAAGTCTAGTACGCGCAAAAGGCCAACATGTGCCCCAAATTCCATCTACCTTTCCCTTGAGCAGAAAAATACTCGATTCAGAGAAGCCTGCAGGGCTTTAGTGGCTCTCTTCCCTCACACTGAGTATTATTAGGGGTCCAGTTCAATGTCAGATCAATCGCGGTGCACTTCAAGAGCACTGAAGCGAGCAAGAATGTTATAAAACCTCCTTTTCAGCTTCCAACCGCCTCGACTACAGAGCTGACTGCACGCATCCCGCATGATTTGTTCTGTCGAGCACCCAGGGTAAAAGACACCACAGTCGCTAATCGTAGCTGGGCCGCCAAATTCAAGCCATTTATCGCTACTAGTAGGAAAGAATGGAAAGACGTCTGCTTGGAATGGGTCGGCGCCGGGGACGTCATTTGTCGAAGAGGGGCCATACTTGACGAATGCAAGAATGGCAAGATATGCCATGAAGATGCGCATGTAGTCTACCGGCGTGATGAGTAGGTTCTCTCTGGTAACTCTGAATATCTGCCCCGCGTTATAGACATACAGCCGAGCGTGATACGGTACGCTGGCGAATTCTCGGATGAGCCTTTGTTGCATTGCAGGTAATTCCGTGTAATAGCCACAAGGTGGGGATGAAATGGCTGCGAGAGTGATAGATCTTATTGTATGCATGATGCGAGTGCATTGACCAAAGTGATCGGAATGGCGAGTCAATTTCAGTCTAGATGATATGCTATAAATTGCGTGATTAGCGAGGACCTAGACGAGATGGAATACCCAGCTGATAAAAATTGAGAGAAGCTTACCTCAAATCATCAATATCCCTTGTTGTGTGAAGGGCAGCGGGCGACTGGTTATAGATCGAAGCCGATTTCCCTAAAAAGCTGATACTCCAAAGCAGCTGCATCTGAATGTTTGAGAGAGAAGAGGTCAAGCGTAAATTGATCTCCAGAGCGCTCTCAATTGTGGTATCCCGTTGATAAGGATCTAGAAGACCTCTAAGGAGCCTTTCGAAAATATGCGCGCAAAGGCGCTTGGTCCACGAAGACACGGCTTGAGGGAGTTTGAGTCTATCCAACGCCAGAGTTATGATGCTGGATACAGCTGGCCCCTGGAGACTCGAGTAACTTAAAAGGAGTTCGGCCCAAGCGTACGCGTTTGGAGCATTATAAAGTGCATCCTCGCAGGGAAATACTTTGGGTAGATGCCCCAGCGCTATAGCACAAGGGCGGCCAGTGAGAAGCGCAAGGCTGCAGTCATACTCAAACACCATCCAAGCCACCCTGAGGTTTTGCTCGTGGTTTGCCCACGCGCGCCATTCTATGTCTACTATATCAGGATCCAAAGAAGGCCGAGGCAATATGTCGCCTGGGTCAAAAGCATTGGGCCCTAGCAGATTCTGACTTTGCAGACCCTGAATCATGTAACCGCGAACTCTATCTGCATGGTGATGAATTTGATCGTGGCCTGATCCAATCAAGTACGTTTGGTGGATGCACAGAGCAGCTATATACTCCGTATCTCGGTATTGTGGAGAAGCTTCTTCAGTCTGTTAGGCGTTAGCACGCTATGTTTCTCATAGGATGTTAAGCCACACGATGAAATGACTCACCAGGCGGTTTATTTCTGATGTACATCGCTCACTAATATAACTTGCTTGCCGTATGATTTCACTGTCTTTGGAGAAAATTGAGCCAACGCAAGCCATTGCGCTGACCAGCGCCATGGGGTACTCGGCCAAGCTCCATGTAGAAAAATGAAAGACGGGTTGGTTTTGTTGCCAGTGGGCAAAGTAGTTGGCACAGAGCTGATTGAGTAAATTCATCCCAGAAAGGTATGTTGTCTGTTCTTCAACTGCTTCATATCTACGTGGAACACCACCTGCATCAAATAGAAGCCTTAGACTTTCCAGAGATACTGCTAGCACATCTCCCGGGGAATTATAGCCACTAAGATGAATATCAACAGGCCTCTGCCAAAAATGATCACTTAATGGGGAAAATCCTGCGTCTGCAAACCCAGCACTTTCGTCGTAAGGCTCGTGCTGCTCAACAGGAACTAGAAAGTCAATCCAGCTGGTATCACCTATCTGGATTGCATCTGATTCTGGAACAGGCGGCATATGAGCAACATATTGCGGATCAAACATAGTAGAAACCAAATGTGGGCGAGGGTTGGAAAGCTGGGCAGGTGAATAGTTGAGTAATGGTGTGCCCTGTATCTGCAATTCCTGTTCCTGAGATGTAGACGATCCAGAGGCCGAGCCAGAGCCCCAAAGCAACTCTGGGCTTGGTATCTCACGGGGAGACTGAGACATATAGCCTTCAATGTCACTAACAATGCTTGACTGATAGGGAGGTGTGCAGTCGCATTCGAGGCTGTGGTGGTGACAGCGTTGACATGTGCCCGGCAAATTCTTATCCACAAATGCCTTGATGTGAGTAGGATGAAACTGTTCGTTGTGTCTTCTCAGACTACGAGGAGATTCCACTCGGGTATTACAAGTGGAACAAAAGAAAAAACAGCGTGTAGTAGCGACTGGAGTAACAACAGCTTTCTCCGCACGGGCTTGATCAACAGCCGTCGACTCGGATCTAGCACGGTTGAAAACGACTGGGATAGCAACACGATCGGAATCGTGGTTAATGTCGTGAGTTTGGCGGTGATGATCCAAGTCGGCTGGACTGGCGTATGCCTCAGAACACATTTCACAGCTGAAGATGGCAGCCATCTGAGGGAACGATCGAGAAATGGAAGACGTCATGTTTGCCCCTATATCATATTAGCAGAGCTCATGATTGCTAGAAAACAAGCCACAAATGTATCACAGGTATCTTTAGAAGTAAAACGCAAAGAGTTGCTTGATTAGGTATATGCCCTAATCTTACCAGAGCAATGAAGAGGAGGCCGAGTGGTGCCAGAGATTACTATTAGTACCTTCGAATACACGTTTGGTGAGAACAGAGCCGGTGTACAGAGAGAATACTGGTAGGTACTAACCTCAACTACTATGCCAAGCACTTTTCATCGCAGACAGTACAGATCATAGCTCAAAGCTGATCGAAGTAATAAAGCGAAGAAAGATATACGTACTAACTCGCGATAATTCGGGAATAACAAAAAGACCAAGTATCCAAGCCGCCCTGATACTGGCATACCATGTGTTTTATAGTCCAAGTCCTTTATTTAGTCAGAAAACAGCCGATCAATGAGAAAACACATTATACTGGGACGTCAGGTAGTACCCAGCGGTATCATGGTAGGAGGTAGTAGTACCAGCTAATGTAAGTAGCACCAGGGTCAACGTGCTACCGCCTGCCGCCGCCTGCTACCAGGCAGAGAGCGCCAGTGTTTTCCAGCGGTACACTTTATCCTCTCCTCTGCTGCGTATTTGCCTTGGCCCTCAACATTTCCTGCATTGCTGGCACGCCATCCCACTGTCTTACTGTTCCAATCGGGTGAGAGGCCCTAATTCACCAACTGTACAGTAGCGTACATGCTGCACGAGTGCCCTATGCTAGGCGAGGAGCGCCCCCATGCACGTGGGCCACCACCAAAGGCTCTGAAAAAAGGAGCACCGCAACTCTCCCTCTCTTCCCATTCCCTTGCATCAAACATGGTCAGGGCCTGATGCACCTCGACAACTCTTAGGCCTCCAACTCTTGCAGCAGCATTAGCTTGGCTGCCGGCAACTTCGTTCTGCAAGCCACACTGTTACACAGGCTCCACTAGCGTGCTGACCGGTCGACGTGATGGAGGGGAGCAATAGTCGATGCAGTCGATGCAACAAAAAGAAAAGACAAGAAAAGAAAGGGCTTCATCTACAAAGTACGTGCCCTAGACGGTAAGCAGTTATTGTCTCAGTGAATGAATACCCCGGAACTATGGCTTTGGGGCCTTGTTTTACTCCTTTGAACTGGCCTGTATATGTGGTAGGTAGTAAAAAGAACCCTGGCTCTGTGCCCTGTTAGCCTGCCAAGCTGAAATTCGAAAGCTGAACATCAGAGCCTGGAAATCAACAGAGCTCCTTATTCGCTGGATCCTTCACACAGTTGTCTCCGCAGCGACCCTGTGCCGGTGCGAAACTTCTGTGGTACCGACTACATGTACAGTGAACTGCTATGGTATCATCGGCTGGGCATGTACAACAGCAGGCAGGGCAGCCTCCCATCTCAAGTTGCTGTACTTGCGGCCAAAATCGCCAACCACATGAGAAATTTAGAATTCCTCGTGAGAGCGCTGGTACCCCCACGTGGGTCAAGGGATTCTAGGAAATAAGCCAAGGTCTGCCTTCAATTTGAGCCAGTCGCTTTATCTATAGTGGCTTGGCTTTCCACAAACGTCCTATTATCGTGTGCGAAGTTCTTACCCCTACCGCTACTAGCTATTCTCATTACACTAGGGGCAGAAAAAGAAACTCCCGTGGCATGGTAACGGCCAGCTACAACCCCACAATCTGGCGTTCATCTACCAATACTTCTTGCAAGCTACCGTTTCTTCCTTGATTTCAGATACCTTCTTGCGGCCCTGTCATAGAGGTCATTTATGACCCGGTCTTTCCAGCTGGTGTCCACGGATGAAAGCAAGTAGGTGAAATATGCAAGCCACGGCAACCACGGCGTGTTCGGGGCACGGAAATAGCCTGTCCTTCTCTAGTAAGAAGAAAATACTCGTACGCAATACAGCCTGCCATAATGGTACAACACGAAATAATCTTGGTCGATGTAATGGTACATCTAAGGCTATGTCCCAGTTTGGGTCGATCATTGCTCCTTTTGAGCAAGCTACTGATATGTGATATTGAACGACGCTCGGTCTTGGGAAGCGGCAAATCGTGGCCAACCTGACATGTCTGATGCTGGCTGAATACTGCATATTCTTGTTACACAGACTGTAGACGCACATACGCCTCTTTTTATTACAAAATTCTTAGTGATAGATTGGCACTAGTTATTTCATCTATGCGACGGCCGCAGCTTTATGCTCAGGTTTTCATTACAGAGAAGCACTTACTGGGTTGAGCTCAATCATTGTTAGTCTATCATTGGAGCAAACCAATCTGGCTCTTTGAACTCTGTATCTGAGCATAAATCTTACACTAGCATTTATACGATTAGTTGCTCTAAACTCTAGAGTCTATCTCTGACCTGCTCAGCCGAGCTCCTCAAAATATCCTGTGAACATGGGTTCTTTTCAAGCATATCGGGCTCGAACAAAGATTCACATGGACGATGAGACTGCCCAACGTATGTGCTCTCTACCCTCTACACTCCACACAGCACCTTTGAACACGACATCATGGCATCATGCCCAAACTATCTCCCACTAGTTCTCGACATATATTATACAAAAGTGTATACAGGGGCAGTGGCCAACTTGGCTCACAAGCTTCGTCTCTGAGATACACCCCCTACCATTGGGATTATCAGTCATAATTCGGATAGTAGTGCTTGAGATCAAACCAGACCTTGGCACCGTTCAAGTGGTGGTTCAATACAATGTTCATTAGCTTTGTATTGCTTTTGCTGGAGGTCATGGGACATTGAATCAATAGTTTTCACAGCAGGTGTCTCCCTATGAGCATCACGCCCCATACCTGATACTTTGAGCAGAATTGCGAGTGGATAAGAAATCTGCTGATTGGTTCATCCTTAGTTGACCATGGGGCAGCAACACCGTGCTCAGACAACGTTTGATCCACGCCGGATGAGCCTAAGATGAGAATTTTATCGAGATCAACAGTGTTTAAAAAGAGAAAAACATGGTGTACAGCAGTCTGGACTTTTGCAAGGATGCATGGCTCTATGCCGGCGAATTGAGTGGAAGTGGAACAATGTTCTACTGCTACTGGCTCTACACCCACGCCTCATGTGGCCACAGGCGGAGGTATTCAACCGCTACGATAGAAGTCGTTAGTAACGGTACATACCGCTACTCGTTTCATTTATTTTGAGAGAGGATGTTGAGGTGTAATTCATCGAATGCCAATTAGCTACCTATCAAGCTGTCGCTTATACGATTGGACAACCACGGCTTTTCCTTGCGAGTACTATCAAATTTCATTTCTATCAAGTCGGATCTTCTTGGACCACTCGACCAGGGACGACCAAGACAAAAAAAACTCAAGGCCCGGGCTGTGGTACTCTGCAATATTAAAACCTGACTTGTCTAAATATGAGGACACTGTGGATATTATCCAACGGCCACTAGCTAAAAAGCGTTATGGGAGGCGCTTCCATCCTTCAGAAAAAAGCAATCAACATAGATTCAAAATTTCCAGGCCAAGGACACCTCAAGACTTCTGAATAGACCTGAAAGAAAGCCACACTAAACTTTTGTAATAGAACCACAACTACTTGACTTTTGAAGCAGTCAATAAGAGCCATCAGAAGATCAGGCGACAAATCAGCGGAGACAATCGGAGAAGAGAACAATGAAAGTACGACGTACTTACATCACAGCCTTGGCCAAACTTGATGCTCCCTGCGGCTCCTCCAACTTCCCCCGGCCAGTCATGTTCCAAGCATTCGCAATGTCTCAGACACTACTAGTGGCCAGCTGGTCTGGATACAAGTGCTTGGGCATGGGCATCGGAGCTGGGCTCTGGGACGCATTCAGCTAGAGCCTTGCGTTTTCCTGTGTCTCTGTGTCTCTCTTTTTCGGTGAGCAAGGATGTAAGCCACAGCTGAAACTCATCACACTCAACTCCAAAAGTCAGACAGCTATCGAACTGTGAGAGTAATATTACTCGGCTTTATTACAAGTAAATTCATTCAACGGTTTAAAGCTCCTGAGCTTACGAGATAAAGTTGCTGCTGTTGATAGTATAAGTGAGTGAGGCTCTAACAAGAGTGACACAATGACACAAGAAGCTCTAGGCCGCTTCCAAGTGGCCACTAGTACAATACCAGTACTACTACTGCTAGTACTACATGGATCAGTGAGGACAAGCTATCTGACAGTTAGTATGATGTCGTTGGACAAGAATAGAAATGCTCCGTACCCAAGGCAGCTTTTCCCTAGCTTGCAAACGTGGCACCCCTAAGCACCTCTGCGGACAAATGTGGGATATGGTTAGTTCGTACGAAATTATCCGTACAGTGCCGCTCTATGTGGTCGTACGATAAGTAGAAGACCAGTGAAGCATGCTGATTACGATGAAAGGGGGGAGTATACCCCAAGATAGGAAATGACACTGCAGAAGCAAAACGTCCGCTGTGCTATTCAGCGGCGTGCTACCACAGCTATCTCGTACTACCACTGTCATCCGGATTAAGCAGTGTATATTAGAAGCCAATGCTACTATCATCTCCATATAGGCCTTTAGGACGAAGACTGAATAGGAAAGTACAACCTGGCAAGCAGGTTACCTCGTACTTCAATCTTACTGAGGTAGCCCAAGCTGCATGCAATTTCTGCTAACGGTTGCTGTAGCGAGTATACAAAGTACAATGCTTTGCTCAAAGAAGCCTACAGCAATGAGTACCATCTAAGATGGGCAGGTTGGTGCTGGATTCCTGGCCCACTGGCGTCGTAGGACCGAGCATCCATCAACATCCATCTTTTGTAAGTATACGAACCGCAATTACGGGTAGCTACAGCAAACAAGTAGATCTCTTGCTGTACGCGAACCGACACAACCAGCACTCAGGAACGCTCAAGCAACGGCCGATGGCAGCATTTCTCCCCCAAACAGCTTGGTCAGGGGCTGCGGCCGGATCATCAGCCCTAGAGACGCCGCCAGAGGCTACCAGGCGTAGTGTACGAAGTTACATGAGATGGCCGAAATGTGAATCAATCTCTGCATCCTTGTTCATTCACAGCCATCGGCATGGGGGTAACGGAGTGCTGGAACGATAGACATGGTCTTGCTAGAGACACGCCACGGCGCCAGCAGAATAGTCGGCACAAAACGGAGCCTATATTGATACCCATGGCCAATAAGTGATGATGCACGAAGTACAAAGTATTGATGAGAGGGGCCTGCAGTGGACGAATGAATGCTGCTGCTACCGCCTGCTACCGCCTGAGCGACCGGTCACTACTTTTACAGGCACTGAGCTTTATTTCCGCCGCTGGAAGCTGGGCGCTATGCCAAGCACATACAAATAAGCAAGCAGATGGATTGCCTTCCCAACAGGACTCCAGAATGTCAAGGACTGGATGGAGCGCTGTTCATACCTACCACTCTGTACATCTATCAAAACGATGGCTGGAAAAGCAGGCTGGCGCTCATCATATGTCACGTCACGTCAGAGGGGCTCGGGTATGGCCACCTGGGATCCCCGGCCGCAGCCCAAATTGTTCGCAGGGCTTGAATTATCCGGACAAGCAAGGCAGCCTGGCTACTGACTAGCTCGGCAGTCTACTGTACATGTGCTGCAGCCCACAGCCTGATGGTTAGATTACGACGTTTGCTACAAGCACGGAGCAGTACTGCTACTACAGAGTACGGCCATTGCTATCTGTATTATGCGTGGCAGCCAAACCGCAAACCGTCAATGATTGACCTGATAAGCAAGGGACGGCGACGATGAGTCTGGAGAGGCTGGCATCGTTGAAAGTCTTTCCCCAATACTCGAGGCAAAAGCCCCCATGCTATACTGCTCGATATTGGACAAGAGAGACCAACTACAAGACACAGATGCTACGTCTTTGCCAAAAGTACCTGGCCAATGTACTCAGGTACATGTAAGGAGGCATGTTGATGTCTTTTTTTTCTTGCTTTCTTTCTTTTTCGTTGCACACCGCCACCACAGCGCAGCTAGTACACAGCAGCATGGCGTGCCAGCACATCGGCGCATGCAGCTTCATTTAATGGTAACACTAGCGCCAAAGATACCACCACAGCTATTGACCGTGTACGGGGAAATGTTACACGAGCGAAAAAAGAGCAAGGGGAAGAAAGAAGGAAAGAAAAAAGAAGGCTGAGAGCAGCCTGGTGAAAGACGGTGAGATGAGGTGGTGTGGCAGTGTAATAATATGTGGTGGTGATGGATGAAGGCTTTGGCCGAGAGGAAATATCCAAGCTTCCAGGCTTCGAGGCGTTTCCCTTCTGGTGCCGTACAACGTACCCAAACTGGCAAACCGGCATATACAAGACTCACAACAGTTCCAGCACATACAGAGTTCAATGCTCCGCTGAGCTCTCGCATTGCTCTGCTCGGTACCTGAATCTGGAGAAGCCGCGGGCCGAAAAGTAGTTCTACTGCTAGAGCTTATTATTGCTGTGCCTATAAAAATATGGGCTAGCGGTTGTGGGGGGAACGCTTCTAAAACGAAGCTGAACCTTGATCACTGCTGATTTAGTGAGAGGGGCTGATGAGAAAAAAAAAAAAAAAAAAAGAAACGGAAGAAAGAAACGTGAGGGGTCAGCTGCGTCATATCAGCCATCAGTTACTGGATATGCCAATGGAGCGCTAAACTTGACGTGGCAAGGGAGAGGAAGATTAAAACAGGAAGGGAGAAGAGAAGAGTAGCGCTGAGCGAAAGCATCAAACCACATCGCCACCAATACAGAAAACTGCAATAATTATCCTAAGCGGCTCAATATTTATTCGAACGGCACGACTATGACCCATATCGATACTTCATCCTTGCTAACAGCGCTAGCACCTGCCTTGGTAGGTTTTGCCCATCAATATTATATTGCACTATAATAAGTGGGAGCCTACTATTATAGTTTCATCAACTTTCATTTTCACTCTTCACTTTGCAATACTCGCCTCGTTTTCCTTTTTCCCATTCTACCCTCAGCTTACTAGCCGCACTCCTCTGCGCGCAACTCCGGGCCAAACCAGCGTTTTATTTTCTCTTCATTGTACTCTCTTTTTCAAATTGCGCAGCGCCTTGTGCCGCCGGCCGCACCCCATATTGCGACGTCTCTCACACGTTAAAACTGGGGGGGTCATTAGACCAAGTCTGTCGCGTAAAACCACCCGGCATCAGGTCCAGCGAGCTCCCTGCATTGGTAGTCCTTGTTGCAACGCCCATGGAGCTGCCTGGCTTTCCTTTATACCGCTCTGGGTGACATTAGATACCGGACATCTGAGGCTCCGGTGCTGGCAGGCAGCATACCATACAGTAGTTGGTGTCTCAGGATCCAGCCAGCCACCAGCCGCTTAGACTTGCTTTCAGATCGAAACCACTTCGTCACAGTCTCTCGCACGGCGCATGATATAAGAGCACCTGGCCTGCCGGCATTGATCGACAGAAGCTTTTTCTTTCCTGGAACACATCAATATACGCTTTCTATATCTCTACTGTATAGCGTCCATCTATCAGAATCTCTGTCTATAAATCTCTCTACCCATTTACAACTCATCTGCTTTAGCCCTCTTCGCCAGCAAAGCGGCTTACTAAGGCTTAATCCACTTTTCCGTGTGTCAATCCACGAAAGAGGAATCTGGGGCTTGCCGACTCGACCAACCACCGATTGAGCCCCCAAGGCTGCATTTGGCTTTTGCATTTGGCTTTTGCATGCATCTGGCTCTATTTCAGCCTCTGCCCACGAATTTGCCTGCCCATCGGCTTTCCTGCTTTCTTGCCTGCTCACCTGCTTTTTGGGTTGCCTTTTTCTCTCTCATTCTGCGCCTTTTTACACATCTCGACCTGTATAATCTGCGTCATCGCCATATCTGCTTTCCTCATCAGGCTCTCGCCACATCTCTCTACCAAGGATCTCGCTCACTCGAATATCCCGCAGAAAGAGCTTTGTATGCTTGAGTGCCTTGCACAACTAGAAGTTTCATAGTCTCAAACGTCTTCTGCAATAAGTACGTATCATACTCGCTTGCACTCACTCGCGCAAAAGAAAATGACAACATTTGGTCGCTGACTACTATAACTAGTCTGGAACCGCTCCATCAGCATTCGCTTGATCCTCATTGCGTCGAAGATTCCTCTTCAGATTGTTTGCCCCATTTTGTCACTAGCCGTTCTTCATTTCATACCACGTCCTTCCAAAAGAAATATTTGAGTCTGCCGTAGACTCATCTTTACTTTTGGAAGCCGTCAAGAATCGTTCCTATCGTATCAGCCGTCGCACAGACGCTGGTATTAGCATGAGTGGCGACGAGAACCGTGACAGATTCGCACGCTGGGGCGGGCACTGGCCTGGAATGGGCGCCGAAATGAGCACCAATACGGGCACCGGTACTGCAGCAGGCCCTCAGTATTTACATCCACCAATGCCAGCATCAGCTTCATCGAGATCAGTACCTAGTGCTACCTCTGCAGATACAAGATCATTTGCTGCATCCACTGCGTCCAACCGTCCAATCAAGCGAGAAGACGATGATCAATCCCCTGACCCCAGCCGCAGAAACTGTGATATTTGCCTGGGCTTTGCTGGTCGTCAATGCCCTCTGTCAGATTGCCGCTGCCCACGTTGCGTTCGAGGAGAGCCAGAAAAATGCATTGAGGCAGTCGTGACTACCCATCGAGGTAAAGTCCACGCCGCTTTACAGTCCGAGCACGCTTATATTCGGCAAAGTCTTCAAAGAATAGAAAGGCTTGTTACTGAAGATCATCATTTTTTACAACACCATGAACGCCACTTATGGAAGCTTGAAAGGGACGCCAAGGACTACGAACTCGCGAATCTGAGGCGGCTTGTTGACGAATTAGAGGAAGAAAATCATCAACTCAATACCAGGATGGGCTCTTTGCAAAGGCAACATAGTCAACCACGATCAGGCGTTCATCACACCGGCCTGCCAGCCAATGAGCCGCCACCAATCGTTCATCACGCCAGTCTCACAGACAATTTACACTTGCTCAATAGCGGGATTCCTCGGTCGCTTTCTGACCAGCCAGCTGGCGGATCTTCTAGCGAGGCCGGCATCTACGATTTACCTCCGAGCCTGTTTGGTGAATATACGCCAATGTCTCCGGAGATTGGACATTTCGACGTTTTCGCATCACAAGAATGGTCATATAACACTGCTGGTGCAGCTAGCCCCGAATATTCACCTCCTTCGCCTTCTTTAATGATGAATAGCTACTTCTCAAATTCAAGCAAGAGCCCTAAGAGGCCTGCTTCTGCCATCGACGGTAGCGAAGCTAATATGGGAATCGAAGGCATAGCACCCAGAACAAGCGCCGCTCAAGGCTCTATTTCCGCACCAGCTCCTCAGCAAGAAGCTTGGTCACCTCCCATCAAGAGGCAACGTAGTATGTCCCAAGAGTATTACGTCATTACCAGTGTCAAATCAGAACCAGAGGCAGACAAAGAAGAGTTGCGACGGCTGACTATGTATGCTGGGCACACTCCCAATCATTCAACTTCTACTCTGTTTGCCACTGCCGCCGCTGCGACGGCCACTGCTACTGCGGGGCCCAGCAGAGGCGGTACGACACCGACCGCCTCGTCTTCTCTTGTTGATGGTAATACCAGTGCCAGTGCCAGCGCTAATGCCAACGAGCTCGTAAAGACAGAGCTTGAACCAGAAGTTAAAGCCGATGTCGAGGTAGAGGTCAATACAGAGGAGACTAACCCCTTCCATGAGAGTCTCATGCGACATTCGCCACCGCTACCAGAACGAAGCAGGCATACGACCATCCCAGAAAATACGGAAGGTCCTCGATCACAAATCGATGAGGCATTTAGACGTCAAAGCCGACTAAATGGCGAGAATTGTACCCCTCCCACAAACCCTGGCTCTTCCGCTCTCGCTTCTCCTGCCTCACAGCGAGGCCTCCTTGAGGCCACGGAAGATCAGCCTCTCACTGGCCCGTTGATGATTAGGAACATTCCAGAGCAGGATGTACTGTTTCTGGAAGTATTGAATGAAAAACTGGGACCCATTAGCCAAGGCCAAGATTCCCTCCCCAAGGTTGTGCAGGATCTTAAGAAGAGTCCTGTTCATGACGATACGGAGAGATTAGAGACTCAGTCGGACTCTGGCGAGGAAGCCGATGGCGTTTTAATTAGAAGGGAACCCGAATCTTTACCCAGGCTATCGGGGACGGGGCATGGAGGCGACGACGAAGATGCCCTCGTGGAAATTGAGCGACCCATTAGAAGAGAAGATTCCGACTCGGACAGCGACTCGGGCCCTGAAATTACTCTCAAGCTTAGACATACCAGCAACTTTGGGGCTCCCTTTGGAAGAATGTAAAGGCACTCGCTCTCCAACAGAGACGAAGTTTTTTTTTTTTTTTTTAATCCTTAATCCGGTGAGGATATATTGCATCGGGACAAGAGTATGGCTGAAGCTGAGCACCTATTTACCACAGAACAACATTTTTTGCCTTTGAGATATATGTGGATATCTCGTGAATTTTGGTACAATAGCGATTAATTACTTGATGGTATAAGAGCTGGGCTTTGATTAAATCATATTAAAGGATATTGGGCTTTGAATACTTGTATCAATTAGGAAGGCATTGGATAGGAAGTAATGGGCGCCATCTTTCAAGTTGAGATTTCTTTTCCTTTTCCACTTTTCTCTGGCACTTTGTTATATGTAGCTATTGCTTTCTTGAGTCAAGGTGTTCTGATCTGTATGCATTCTATGTAATAACAAGCTGGCGATGATGTTTTATGCAGTTGCATGTATTGACGACCTACTTGGGTACACGCAGTTACGTATGAAGTGCCCGATGGTCTCAGTCGGTTTATGCAGGGAAATGGTGGATGTAATGTGGCGGAAACCGTCAATAACGCATCTTTACCAGCGCTAGCTAGTTACTCAATACACCTTTGTCTTTCTATCCCATCGGACGGCGTCATTCAGTTCGCCCAGCGGCCCATCTTTCTGAGTTGGGCTACATGTTTCGAAATGGTGTTACGCAGGGATGGGGAAATACGGGGAGGCATTGCTGCTTGTCTTGACCTGAGGAAAATAAAACCGGGCAAGGAGGTGCGTGGAGGAGGAGGTGAAAAGAAGAGAAAGGAAGAAAAGCAATAATACTGGTCAGGTGAATTGCAACGTGACCTTTTGTGCGGGCATTTCCACTGTTTTTTCTTCTTTACTTTTTTTTCAGCCGCAGCAAACTATGCCACTTACACGCACACATCACGATCCTTAATTTTTTCCCCTCACCTAAGTAGCAGAGACAGGCGCCGGTCCACTTTGCGCCGGGAAAACAAAGTTTTTACTTTTCTACAAGGCCAATCATTGAACTGATCTGGGCACCATCTTGATAAAGAAGATGTTCGTTCGGTTGCAGGTAGTCGGGTTGCTAATGCAGGCTGGGGGCGCTGGGCCGGGCTGGGAGAAGAAAAGAAGCATCAGCATGATGGGATTGCCTGGCTATGGGCAGTAGCAAAAATAGGAGCTTGTCAGATTGGCACGAGGACTCGTAGCAGCATGGAGTAGTACTAGTTAGTATATAGTAGGTGCAAGTCTTGGAGCAATATCCTGCTCTCTCCACCATGGTTTGTGAAGTGTCTCTGACCAAGCAGGACTGCAATGCTCTCCGGCAGTCAACCTATTAGAGATGCAAGAAGCTCGTATTTGATTCCCGATTCGGACCACGGCCGAAAGAGACAACAAGAGAAAAAGTAAAAAAGAGAGAGCAATACTAACAGTAACACTAATAATTGCAAGCATCTTTTTTGGGTATAAATGGTCCGAATAAGCGTAACTTACAAGGAGCATAACAGTATACGAGCGAGTATAGCTGCCCAACGCCCGGCCCTTGCATGACCTCCCCCTAGTTTTTAGCCCAGCAGGGGATGGGTATCGACACTGCGCCTTTGTCATTGGATCGTTTAAAACAAAAAAATGATAGGGCAGAGACTTTTTTGATCAAGGGCGTGCGCTCGACGTGTTGCGTATGTAAGGGAGAGAGATCTTTTGGCGGGCAGGGCTTGCGGGTAGGAGATAGCAGCTTGTGCCTGGCATTATCCGATCCGCAAAGCTGGGCCTTTGATCTTAGCAGCGGTAAAAGACAAGGTGTCGATGCTGCTCAAATTTTCTTGCTGGTGATGAAACAGAAAAAAAGTCTCCGAGACTAGTGTTCTAGCTGGCACCTTTGCTGCTCATACACGCAGACTTTCTTTTCTCCCGGTCTGCGAGCAACAGCCTGTATGTCGCGGACTCAGTACTATTCCAGGTCTTAGCCATGAGGGGGAACTTCATCACTTTGTCCTTCATTGGATAGACAGATGCCATCGTGGGGTCTCTCATCCAGATTTGGTTTTTTACCAATCAGTGGATCTTAACCTGGCGATTGATTCGCGCAGCTGAGGTCGAATGGAGCGTCTGAGACAGAAACGCTTGGACGCCAGACGATGAGAAAGGTCATTCATCGCCAGATAGCAACTGAGACACCAATCAGCAAAATGGGGTTCGAGTGAGCGCGGGTATTGGGTACTTGGACGAATTTGCTTTTTCCCTTACAGCATTTGCTTTTTCTTCCTTTCTTTTTTTCGGACGCCCCTTGGATGCGTCATGTCTAGCTGCTGAGGCTTGGGTTGGAAAAGCCGGGGTTAGAATACGTGCCGTGCATAAAATCCTGGTCTAGCTTCTCAGTAGGGAGATACCGATGGAGTAATAGCGTGGAGTGGTACCAAAAGAAACAGAGATGTCATATTGTGATTACCCAAAAGTATGCCTACGCTATTGAGGCGTGCTCAGCTTTCCAAGCCTAGTCGCCATTCGTGAACAGACGCGAGATGTAGGAAACAACAAGAAAATAAAGGGTGAAAAAGAAAATAATAGACTCCTTTTGATCCTCCAAAATAATCCTTATGCCATGCTTATGCGCTATGCAATCTACCATTACCCTGTTTATCCAATAAATGCCCAAGAAATACCTACCCAAAATAGTGTATACACGATAGAAAAACTGATGTACTCATCAGGGAAAGAGAGGTGGCAATCCTTCATGATCCCGTGAGCTTTTTTAAGCGCCCATTAGAGAGGGCCCAACGGCGTTGATAGCTGTTTAAAGCCGTCTCCCAGCCACTAGTATATCTGGTTCATGGGGGTGAGAAATACCGAAGGCGCCCATCGCTGAGATGGCGGATCGTAGTGGTCATCTTCAAATTTGCGCTTCTGCCCGGCGTTTTGACTGAAGACTGCTTGTTCTGTGACTGTTTTATCCACAGCTGGTTGGGCCATGGCAGCTTGGTCCATTATCGGCTGGACTTGAGCCATGCTTGTCTGAGTGGTGGTTGCTAGCGGTGCTGCTGATGTTGCCACCATATTATTCTGTGCCATAGTCTCTTGCGCCATGGTCCCATGCTCAAACTCCATCATTGCTTCTGTAGCAACCTTATGAGCCACTGTTTGCCACACGTCTGTTTCCGCCGCCGCTGTTGCCGCTGCATTCCCTGGCAGCATCAGCTCCAATAACCGGGCTCGGAGGGTAGCCAGAGGAGAGTAGTTGACTTTGGTGATGCGAACGTCGATATATGGGGTCTCTGGCGGTGCGATTTTGGGCTGTTCAAACATGTCAAGGAGCGAAGAAGGGATATCGGCCTGGTATAGATACAGCCAGCCCCAGTATGCCTCTTCACGCTTTTCTTTGCATCGGCCCCTAGAATTGTATGTATGGACAACTTGACACTAGAAGTTGGCAAGAGCGCGAAAAAGGTTAGCGATAGGTAACACAAAATGGTTATGCAAGTCATCGACAGTAACATACAAAAAGCTTCCCCGTCCTGGCTTCTTCTGAGGACTCAATCTCTTGCAGATATCTTCGCTTCTTCTGCGCCAGCCCTATGAGGAGAGCGGTGATGAATGGGTCATGCAATGGAACGGGGGGCGTCATCTTCTTCCACTTCTTCAGATAGACACAGCACATGGGGCGATTCCAGTAGCACCATTTCTTACATCGGGAGAGGCCCAGATACTCTTTTCGCAGATCCACGATGCGGCCTTGGTCAACCAGAGCTGCTACAGGGAGTTTATGCACTTTGCGTCCCTTGGTAGAGTCTTTAAGGTAGAATGCCATGCAATGGAGGTTCTTGACAATGGAGGTCCCCACGGTGAGCCTGAGAGGCTCTTCACTAAAAACGCATAATCATCTTGGTTAGTGATAATTGTAATTCACGATTGGAATCTTGTAGTAAAAAGAAGTGACCAACTAGATGACTAGAGGGCATGCATCCGTTGTGATGAGCAGCCAAATACCCTGCTCACGGAATATCGGCTTATAGTAATAGTCAAAAAAGTCTTTCAAGTGTCGAGTCCCAGACCGTTCCTCAGAGTATTCTCCTTCTGTGGTTTCTGTAGAAGCGACGGTCACTGGCTCGGGAAATGGCCCCGTAAAAGAGAAATGCAAGAGCTCGACATGGCGGCCGGTCCATCGAACTGGACTCACAAAGAGTTCTTCTCTGCAGTGGCGGCGTGTAATTCCAAAGAGGGACAGAGGAGCTTCGGCTTCAGGCTGTGTAGCAGAAGTAGTAGAAACAATAGAAGATGTCGAGTTGGTGTCGGTGTTAGTCGCCGTAAGAGAAGAAGAAGTAGTGGAAGAGGGATTGAGTGGTGCCATGGCTGCGAGCAATGCCGCCGTATTGCAGCGTGGTTATATGAAAATAGAATGCACCGAGCAAAACATGGATTCGTTTCTCACTCCTTGTTCTACAGAAGAAGAGGAAGAAAGATAAAGGGGAGATGATCACGAGAGAAGACAGAGAATGGGAAGGAGAGGAGGAACATGGAGTATAAGCTATAAGTGAAGGGGGAGCAGTGGTAGCTGAGCAGCTTGGTCGTAGGTCGGTACCTGTATACATGTACTCATTATATCAGGCACCGCTGCTCTGGGACCTGCTTGGAGTTTCTAAACGAGTATCTTGATATCACGAGCTAGGTTGTATATGGCTTAGATGGCATCAATGCCCTACCATGCTGCATTGAGGCATGGAGTGGTACATTCTACATGTGCCAGTCCCAGTGACACGGCTACCCGCTGCCGAATTCTGTCAACCACTACTAGCACCACTACTACTAAGCACTGCTACTGTCCTGTCCCTGCTCCAACTGTCATCCAGTTCCAACCCCATCCCCATCGCACTAAAAGGACCACCTACTGTCCCACCAGGCGGGTTGGCGCTAAGATCCAAGTCCTAGCCGCAGCTGCTGCTCGCCCGCCAGATCGCCGCACCGTAGACCTGGAGCTAGTGCTAGTGCCCCTTCCCCCGTACTTGGTCCCAGTGCCCCGTAACCGGTGCCTGAAGACCCTATAATTGTAATTGCAATGCTCTATAATTCAGTATGGGTGTGAGCGTGAGCGTGAGTGTAGGAGTTTGCCCGTCGCTCCCTCTCCTCCTCGTCTATAACTATTGTTTTCTTGCAGGTGGAAATGAAGAGCATGTTTACCAACATCCGAAATTACTTGGTTATTAATAGTACTAGCATTATACAAGCACAGCACCTCTATAACTACCACTGAGGCAGCACCACAAGTGGCCCCAAAATGAAGATGGGACCCCAGGATGCGGGTGGGAGCAGCCCCCGGCCGATCTGAACGGCCAGAGACAGCAGCCTGCATCGAACTACCGATAAGAGCCCACTGTCAAGCAGCTACATACATACTGTATCCTCCTAGTGCCATGATCAACTGATACATTGTATTACATGGCATAGTGGACGATGTCAGTATGAGTACACACTTGACTTATACATGTCTCCACATGACTGATGCATGCATGTAGCCAGGTATTCGTGAACACGGGGTACAGCATAGCTGCATACATAGATAGGAACATATTTCCCATTCTCCAGCCAATACAATCCATAAAAGCTATCCATATGTCAAAAGACGACTCAGACATTAAAAAAAGATGTTATGCATTTCTATTTCTGCTTTGCTCCCCCCAACAAAAACAACACCAGCATGAAAAGAGAAAAGGCAGATATAACTGAGAATAAATACATGCCACCACTCATCCGAGTAGAGTAGCATCCCCCCATAAACGCCTGTCGCAAGACGCACACATAGAAAGTAAAAGAAACAGCATGAGGTTTAAATTATAGGAATAATGGGCGTGTAGAATACAAGCTTGAGATAAAGCAGAGACTGAGGTTCTTTGCTTAATTTATGCGAGACCCTTTGCACACTTAGACACCCATCGTGAAATCGTGCTCGATTCCAGGCGTGACACTGGCCATGAACTGATTCGATTTCAACAAGTCAGCAATCAATTGACATAGAATAATGGTAAAAATAGAAGAATAAACAGCAAGGGGGGACCAAAACTCACCTTTAAGAATACGACCAGGTACTGGTCTACTCGAATAGCCACCTCTTGATCATCCACCTCATTCTCTTGCACCTCTTCCCACTCGTCCTTGTCGGCAGAATCTTGAGCACCCTTAACGTCCAAGTTACCCAGCTCGCTTGTCAGACCCTCCACTTCCTTTCCGTCCACAGACTGCTTCTTGCTCGCACGCAGCTTCTCTCTACGGAGACGCAGCGCGGCGTCAGCGCGATCCAGCAGCGACTTCATCACGGGAGCGTGCTTGCAAGGGTGCACGCTGGCCATCCTGACGTTGTTGGCGAAGAAGGGAAACTCCTCGAGCGTCACCGTCTTGTCCTTGTAGTCGCCAACAATATCCTCCATCATCTTCATGGGCGGCAGGGGGTGGCCACTGGCTTGATAGCCGGAGAGGTAGAGTCGCGGCGTTCGGTAGTAGGGTGTGTACATGATGTAGAGGTTGTAAGTTCGGCGAGCACTGTTTATACAATGTTGTCAGCGAAAAAGAAGTCTTCATTGTAGCATAGAAAGTGAAAAGAACAGAAACGAACTTACGTATTGCCAGGCTCGATACGAAGAACAGCATCATCTTCCTCCTCGTCCTCCATATCAGGAATATCATCGTCCAGTCCATAAAGATCGTCGTCGCCAACGTTGCCCGCATCGTCTACCGTCTTGACCTCCCGCGCCTTAAGCGGCTGCGAGCTCGCCAGCCCTCCCGTCCGAAGCCAGCCATCGTCGTCGACATCACCCTTGCTCTTAAAGTCGTCGCCATCGTTGACAACGGATTCTTCATGCCCAGCGTCGCCGGCAAAGTCGTCGTTCAGCCGGCGGTGGCACGGTACGTTGCGGGTGACGAGGAACTGCTTCCCGGGAGGCAGGTAGCTGACACGCAGGGCCTCGGAGTCGGCATCGCTCCAGGACCAGGTCGGGAACCTGTAGACGAGATAGTCGCCCGCGGCGATGAACTCTTCGGGGGTGATTTGGCCCGTGTTGCGGAAGGTTGACGTGTGCGTCACCGGCGTGTAGCGGTCGCGCAGGGTGTTGACTGTGGAGTAGAGGTAATTCATGGTTGCTTGTAGCCTGTTTTCAGCGGCTTTCGAGGTTGCTGTGGACTGATATTCCAGATATGTCGAAGCTGTAGGTTTGGTTTCTTTGAATCGATCGACCGATATCGGCAGTAAGAAATGAGAAACAAAGTCTATGAAGCTTTGACGACAAAATGATGATGATGACGAAGGCAGAAGCAGAAGAGCGCAAAGGAACGAGGCGTTGAGTCAAGTCGCCAGGCAGACAGTCAGCAGCAGTGCATGTGACTGGAGCTAAAGATCAAAGAAAAAAGGTAAAAAGTAAAGCAGTCTGCGTCCTTTGATCTGCTGGATCGTGTCTAGTGACGGTGAAAGATGAGAATGAGTGACAGACAGGCTGAGGGGCGATGCGATCACATGGCGGGGCTGGAAAGCTGGATCCGGCTTGGTTTGCCTCTCATGTGGCTTATCTTATCAGTGACAGCATCGGCCTGCATTATGCGGGTAGTGGCGTCAAAGGCGCCA
Organism: Trichoderma evansii; assembly: GCF_050947405.1. Lineage (NCBI taxonomy): Eukaryota > Fungi > Ascomycota > Sordariomycetes > Hypocreales > Hypocreaceae > Trichoderma > Trichoderma evansii. The sequence continues at coordinate 658,567 of NW_028145186.1, read as the reverse complement.
CTGCAGCCTAATACTAGGAGCTTAATGTGCTTTTGCAATAAGGCTAAGCCGAGCTTAACTCACTATGGTGCTTTTTATGATTCAACTGAAGACTCAATAATTCACTAGAACAAACATTTGAACCTTGGGAATAAATATTATGTATTGTACAATTACAGCGTAGTCCTTGTATCAAATTAACTAATATTAGCCAAAGGTTATGATGAGTATCGTTCATGCCTTCATTAAATCCACTTCACATGCCCATAAATCAATCCTCCTCCTTTTGCTCATTCTTGCTCCTCGTCACTCACTTCTTCACCCCTCTCAATCGCCTCCTGCCTTCTCTTTTCAACTCTCTGGCGCTTCTTTTCGAGCAGTTTCTTCAGTCTCGAGGCTGAATTAAACACGCCGTTTGTCCCTGCACCGCACCTCGCACAGGATGGATCCCTCTTATATCTCTGGAGGGCACACGGCAAGCAGAAATAGTGTCCGCACCGCGTAATTATGGGCTCCTTGTAAGATTCCTCGCAGATGATGCAGGCAAACGGAATAGTCTCCAGAAGTGCCAAATCGTCATCGTCATCGTCTTCTTCCTTTGCTTGGTCCCGGTTCGCGCTAGCCACCACAGTTCCGCCGAGATTCTTCTTGCCTTTGGTCACTTTTTCCCATTCCAGATCCAACTGCCAGCCCTGTTTCATATCAGAGCGATCATGAAGGTAAATGCACCCGTCCCCGAAGCCGCAGCTCCCGGTCTTTTTATAATCTTTGCAGATGCCAAGATTATACTCTACTGCCGTAACTGTGCGAATGTTCGTGGGTGCCTTGATGGGACCGACAGTCTTCCGGGGAGCGTCTGGGTTTTTCTGTATAAATGACGTCTGGTTTGCCAGTCCCTTGTACGTGCCGTCGGACTGGCCATCTTTAGACACTCTCGCTGCTGATCCAAGAAGATTCTTGGTTGACAGGGCATCCTTTGCATTCTCGTCATACCAGTTGCTCTGCTTTGTTGCGTCGTTGGTGTCGGCAATGGGCACGCTCCTGTCAGCCGTGTAGATGACGGCAGATGTGTCTTTGTTGGTGGACGCAGCTCCTCTTGCTGCAGCGGTGACAACGGCTGTCTTCTTCCGTCTCTTTACCCGCTGTCCAGACTCGTCTTCTGAGGATGAATAGTCGCTGTCGCTATCGCTCGCGGCTGGGGGAGGTGTGGCTGGTCTCTTGCGGATATTCGCTTTGCCCTTTGCACCTCGTTTCTTGAAGATGGCAACAGGCGCGCTGTCGGCTTCGGTATCTGCCATTGTACAGTCAAATCGAATGAATCTCGGACAGAATTAGCAATTGTAGATGTTCAGTTGGATAATTGTGGGTAATCTTCTATGAAAGTAAAGTCTAAAGGCATAGAAAAAATAACTGGGGCGATTTGTCACCTGTGGCGCTTACCAATTCGGCAGAGTGTGTGGCAAAAACCTTATACGGAGGTACGCACAGTGCAAATACAGGGTAACGACGATTCTATCGAGGCCACGCTTCGTGCCCACGCTATTATAAATCTACAGAGTTAAAAACGAGACTGTTAGTAAATTTAGAGATCAGCTACTAACTCAGACTCTCTAATTTTTTCTAAAATAGCATGCGAGAATCCTCTAGAAGCTATGAGAATATCTCATGACAAGACACGCACATATGTATGTGTTCAGAAGAGGAAAGCATTTCTATACTAGAAAACAGGGTAGCTACCTATTTGAAGTCGTCTAATCTACTTCGTACACGGTAAACAGATGTAACTTATTAACGAATTGCCTATACAGTAGTTCTAAGTGCATAGAAGAAGAAACATACTATATTAAAAAAGCGTGCTTCCCTTGGCTCTGGCGTTTGTACACTTACAAGGAAACACGATTCACAATAGCGAGAAAACAGTTGCCGGTAAAATCCCGTTTTATATTCAGCCTACACTACATACATCTATATCCTGCTCGCAAACGTCCATTATGTTAATCCTCCAGTATCCAGTCTTGCCCATAATTCGTCCATAATCCTCCAATTTTGCGAGCCGCTTGAACCAGTGATTGTGAAATTCGCAATGCTTTCATACGAAATTCCCGGTATATCGGCTCTTCCTTTAAGGAAGAGCAGTTTGGCACAGGAGCTCTTGACCAGCCTATATTTAGAGAAAATTAGTACATGGATGCTCTACGTATAGCTATGAAAATTCATCTTGAGTACTCACAACGGGGATGGCGCAGCAAACGGCCTGTTTGCCTTCTCTAGCGCAGTTGGTGCGTAAAGTGGCGCCATTCACAACGGGTCCATTCTCCGGAGTGGCTATTTCCATTAGTATGATATAAACGTGTGGTTTAAGGTCAGATCTTACGAGTATTGCAGTCAAGGGCGGCAACGCCAAGGACGACGACACCACAGCACTGGGCATTCGAATAAAGGCCAGTAGGGCAGAGATCCACGGCGAGAGCGCCGGCAGCGAAAAGGGCAACCATGGAGAACTTCATTTTGAAAGTGGTTGGAAGTATTGGTATTTCAAGTTGTTGGTGGATATATAAGAGTGTGGTGATGATTGCTGTAGAAGAAGCTGCTGAGGATGAGGAGAGAAGGCTTGATGCCGGGAGAGATGGTCGACTTTATACTTTTTTTTTCCAACACTCTTGACTTCAGGTATCACGTTTTCCTTTATTTTCTTCCAAGTTTTCATAGCCGTGCTCGGCCGACTGTATGCAGGGAGAGAGAGAGCCCATCACAATCTCGCCCACGCTGCACAATGAAAGGGATAGGTAGGGAGACAGAATCTAGTACCTGGGTGTCTTACTTCCCAGTCAATTACACTGAGAACTCGGTGTGGCTACGAACATTTCACAACATTTGTGGAATAAAGAAGGTGATTATGCAAAGATCTGCAGGTCGTAGCCACGAGAAATACTGGCGAAACATACGTACTTTTACTTGAGCCACTTGTATAGAAGTAATTTCGTAGTCCATAAGCTATTAATACTAAAAGAGTAGTCTTTGCTATTGTTACCAAATACAGACATCAAGGTAAGAAGAGTGTTTGATGCCCAAAATCTGGTTTGTCAAACGTTTAGCGATCATGCTCAGAATATTTCTGGTGGCACGTTTATTTTCTGTCTTGAATCTCCTGTCTCTAAACCTCAGCCGTTTCTGCCTCTGAGCGCCCTCTTGATATGCAAGCTGATTTGGCAAGAGCCTAGGCCTGGTGGAGACTATCTAACCCGACCATCTCCCTTCGGCTGAACTTGACCTGGTTCTCACATCCTCGACGTGACGGCCAGCGGTAGTCTGTCCAATAGGAACGATGATACTGGGCCGTGGTGGTTCTTTACTTGAGGCAAGGTAAATGATCCTGAGACTTGCATGTGAGACTTGCATGTAATTAGTTCACTAAGCTGGCGAGGAGATGAAGGCAGGTATTACATGATGGTATCATGCAGCTATTCACCGAGAGGCAAGGAACTCTGTCTTTCGCATATAAATAAGCATAGTAACAGGCTACATACGTCGTCTTGGTGAAAAGCCTACCCATATCTACATTTATATAGTAGCAATTGACCATTCGTTATCCGCATTGGTAAAATTACCCAGTGCAGACATTTTCGTTTCGATCAAAAGCAAAGCTCTCGGGTAGGGCCTGGCTACCTCTGGAGCAACCGACGAGCCGATCATGATCGGCCTGACAGGTTCCACGGCCACATAGTAATATGGGCCTACCGCTTGAAATAAGGGAGCACCTACATGCATCTATGACTTATACGGAATAGATTACTGCATACTAGGGGGTAGTGGCAGGACTGGACTTGTGTATACTGCGGTGATACTCTCACCGAAGCGGCCAACCGTGGAGGCTAGACTAAAGAGGCATGGATGGGGGCCATGTCATATCGTGGCCGACTTCCGGCGGCTGTCAAAATGATAGTCTAATTTCCTAGAATCAATCTTAGATTAGATGCTCCGCTATGAAAAGCTGCATATACTCTATTCTACTGGCAGATGCGAAGCCACGTCTTATGGTTTGTTGGACATACTGCATCTCGGCGTCATCGAATTGCAGCTGGCAGCTGTGCATAAATTGGTACCCGAATAGTGTGCTATACATCGATTTTTATACAGAAAATGCATTGTAGACGTGAGGGACAATATGGTGCACTCCTTATTAAACTTATTAAACGTCTCCGCTAGCAACACCAACCCCGTAACTTATGGGATACTACGCCGTATTCAGAATGAATAGATCGTACCTGAGAGTGTGTCACACATATACCGGGTCAGTTGTAGGAACGTTGCTACTAGTACGTGCGTATGCTTGTATGCTTGTATGTGAACAACACCTAGCCTAACGTAGGACGCTTTCCAGATGTGGCTGGCTGGACGTGGTCCTGGACGTGGTCATGGATATGGGCCTCTTATTTAGGAACCTGGGCTACCCAGAAAATAGCATTTGGCAATTTGGCGGTGTATAGCAGTTTGCAGCACGGCATGTGACCCGTGAGCGGCTAATGCAGGGGAAGCGGTGCCTGGTCCGTGTTGCTGGGGTCGTCTGTTGACAGCAACTGAAGCTGAAGAGAACAGCGTCTATCGCACCAGGAGATGGTGATGGTGATGGTGATGGTGTCGATGGCTGATGGATCGATTGATTAAATAAATTAATTGAATGCATCTCGAACAAAGCCCGGCTCTTTCCAGAAATATCAGGGAACACGGAATAGAGGCGCTAGGGGCTGCTCCGTTAATATGAATGTTGCGTCAATTTGCAATTTGGGAGCTCTATTTGGCGCCTGATAATCTGTTTGACACGCCGAGCATTTGCTAGCCGAGTGAAAGCTACCTAGTGAGGACTAGCAGCAGCGAGCGAACAGACGATTCGCCAGGAAAATTGGACAAGGGAAAATTAGAGCAATGGTCAGGTACCGGCCTAGTTTATGGCGGCGGGGAAGGCTTTTTGCCGGGTGCTGCTAAGATGAGGCACTAAAGCCTGGTGGTTGGCTGACGGGAAGGGGAAGTCATTTCTCTGGACTTTGGTGGGTGGAATTAGCCAGGGGTGGCGGTTTGGTCGTTATTGAGAAGAGAGAGGTATGAACTCTATACACAGAGAGAGAACGCGATATGTGATGGTTAGATTGTAGTCAGAGGATGGTGATGGAGAGAATCTGGTGAGAGAATCTGGTGACGTTAAGGGAAAAGGAGGCGAGAGGAGAGAGACTAGACGCGGAAGTAGACATATTCCGGGGTACGGAGAAGCTGTCTTTAATTGCTTGCATGCACATCAGGAATTTCACGCTTCTACAGTAATCGCACCACTCGATGTATGTATGCGCATGTCACTATTCCCTGCTACCGCATCGTATCGCATCGTATCTCATCTTTGAGTACGGAGTGCGAAAATGTGAGTGATGCAGGCTTGTTTGCATTGGCGATGCAGGTAATAAATACTACTCCATACCTAGGCATGGACGGGCAAAACCTTGATTTACTAACCTTGTATCATCTGCAGCAGAGTACTCCGTAATATCACTACATTTATTAGTACAAAGTGTATTTCGCAGTTCATCCTCCATCTGGAGAGGAGGGTGGTGATGGGGGCCAGAAATTGGAGGAGATGCAGCCGCTGAAACACGCACTGGACTCGTTTTGGGGGAGCTGTCCCGGCCAAAGTGCTGCCTCCATGACACCAAACTTGTGTCCCCGTGGGTTCAGCGCTGTGCGTATTGCAGGTACTGGCTACTCCCGTGTCGCGGCTGGGTACTCCGTAATAACCATGTTGACATTAAACTCAGCTGTGCGTGGCTCTACGGAGTATTAGTATTATGCTGGCAATATACTACTCCGTACTTTCTACCGCTGGTGGTGGTCGCATGAATTACTGATGCTATTTTTTGCTCAGAGGCATGGCCTGGAGGAAATCGGCAAATCTCGCGTCAGGTGGGATCTGGAAATGAGGCCAGATTATGGACCCATTGAGCATTGGCGATTCATGCAAATCATGATCATGCATGTTATGCGCTGCTGTCTGATGCTGGCTGATGGACGGGACCAAACCAAACAAACAAATGATAGAAGAGTGAAACGAGGCACACAAACAACTTTACCCGGAGAGTGGTTCTGATGGGTGGATGGATGGATATGCCGATGTCAGCTTGTGCCTCTTAGGCCTCTGGTTGTAGCAGAGACATGCGGGGATCACATCACGGCACACAAACTACACCAAAGGCTGCTCATCACCAATCGCACATGCTGCGATGCCTCAGGTAACCAGCCAGCGATTTCGGCAGCTCCATCTACTTAACATGTGCCAATTGCCACCAGATCCATACATCTAGCCACATCACGGCTATTGTTATTGCGGCCAGCAGTAGCTCTCGTCACTCAACACCAAGGCTCCAGCTCCCAATTATTATTCTCGGTCCCCTGGTCAGGTGCTCCACCAAAAAGGTGCGAGGCCCCTGTGCTTAGCCTGGTCCTAGCTGAACGGAGTCGCAGCAGCGCAGTATTCTTTATTTCTCTCTCCTCGGCTTGCTGCAGCATCTTCTCTTCTTCTTCCTTACACCTTCTTCTTTTCTTCTCGCTAACCTCATCACAAACTTCGGGTCCCGGCAAGTCCATGTGCTCCTCGCGGCTGGATCTCCGATTTGTTTTTTTCATAATTGTGTTTTTTTTTGCCCGTCCCCCTCCGACTCGATTCACTCGTTACACAATCAACCTACCGCTAGAATAATAATAGAACACCTCGTGTATTTTGGGCACAGGATTCGCAGCTCTGCCTACGCGTCCGATCGACCCTATCCGCTCCTTTTTTTGCAATCAACCCTGGAAAAAAAAAACCTCAAAAAGCACAAAAAAAGACACCTTTCCGTCGTCGACAGAATCAATCTTCGCCGGCTTGAATTGTATTGCGCCTTGTTATTTTTTCTTGTTTTTCTCTCGACCTACCATTCGAACTGGAACAACTGCGACTTTTCGCGCACCACAGCCCGACTCTCCTCAAGAAACACTCGAGTCGCCGTACAGTGCGCGCGCTGATCAGCAGCAAAAGAGACTCGCGCGTCTGCTCCATTCCACTGCATTCCGTCTCGCAGAGCCGTGCCTAGCGCTCGATTTGACTGGATCCGGCCCTGAAATCTGGCTTGCCCACACGGCTCGAGCCACGTCTGCCGTCCGCCGGCGCTGAGCTGAGGAACAACAAAACACCACCTAAAAACAACAACAAACACTACGTCTTTCCTTTGCGAGCCTATTTGCTGGTTTTCCTTTTCGCCTTGCTGGCTGCATGTCCTTGGCGCTGCTTACGGTTGCATTTACCTGTTTGCCAGGCCTCCACCTCGCAACAACAAACAACAACAGCAGCCCGCAGCCTCAGCGCTTCTAATCTTATCTTGCCTTGTGCCTTTTCGCATCTCCATTGCCTGGATCCCGGTTTCTTTTTCCTTTCTTATTCTTCTTCATTTCTGCACCGCTTGGCTTTCCAAATTTCTCGCCAATTTCGCCTACCTTTGCGCTTCCATTTTTTATCCGCCCCGTGCGCGCGCAATCCCCAGCGTCATTTCGGAGAGCCAAAACTCTCTTTTCTTTTCTCCAATCACCCGCTCTTGTGCTTACTTTGAGCGACCCCCGGTTTTGTTGCAGCAGGGCCTGCGGCGACGCCTTTTTTTTCCAGTATCCATTTTCCCCGTCCAGGCCACTCACCAATCGCCTGTTCAGCACCCCCCTGCAGCTTCCTTTTGCCGCAGCCGATTCAGGGCAACGCCAGGGGCGCGCCGGCAACTTGCAGAGCGCCAGCTCATTCAACCACAAGTCATCGTTTCTTTCGTCACAACCGCTAAGGAACAGACGCAAGCCACGCAGCCGCATCTCCCCTCTCAATCTCCGCATCGCCCATTGTTTTCGTCATCGTTTTGGTGCAGCTGCCGCCGCAAAGCCGCCGCCGCAGCATTTCCCCCAGCTGCCAACCTCCTTGGGACTTGGTAGCTGCGGATTCAATCGCATCTTGATGGTCGTCCGCCGCTGATTGACAGACGGACGGACGCAGCGCTTTCTGCCATCAGAATGGCGTCGTCGTCAGTCACTTCCGACCGGCCTGATCTCTCTGCGCCCGCGGGAGATAGCACCAACGACCCCTTTGTTTCCGCCTCATCAGCCGCCTCGGCCCATCTTCGCTTCTCCGATTTCGAACAGGAACTCCGGGCTGCCAGCTCTGGATCCGACCCCCGACAGGCGAAGCGCACATTAGAAGCTCGCCTCGCAGAGACCGACCGCCGCCTAGATGAAGCTGCCAAGCTTGGCACCGCTCTGGTGTCGCAGCGAAAGACCCTAGCCGAACAGCTACAAGAAATCGACCAGCTCCAAGCCGAAGAGGAGCTGGCGCCCGAGCTGCGCAAAAGGCTGGTTGACATCGAGAAGGACTACAATGACTTGGCGCGAGAGTCTGCGAGGGCTTTTTTGCCCAAGCAGAGAGTGACGAGTAGCGAGAACCCAGGCTCTCCTTTCATGTTGGAAAGCCGATCAGGCAAGGTGAGAAGCAATTCTAATCTCATTCCCAGATCCAATCATATTCCCCATCCCCTCTACTTTTTTTTCTTATCTAGGACGAAATCAACTATATTTGCAGTCACAATCATGTACATATGGTAGCATCACGCGCATTTCACCAGCCTGGCCTTGCACATGCAACTGAATCCACACGAATTCCATCTCAACGTATTCTTTGTTCAACTGCTAATCAAAGCTCGCGTCGGTTATTTTCACAGCGTTCCGCTAGTCCCTCCAAGCTTGACTCTCAAGCTGCGGGCTCGCCCACCAAGGCCAGCGTATCGAACCGCAAAATGCGGAATCAACCGACCAACCGAGTCCACGACATCGAATTCGCCGCCGAAATCAGTACCTCTTTGATCGGCCAGGTTCGTAGCCTGCAAGCTATTCTCGGCGAACGAGATGAACAAGTCAAAGATCTCCGCAATGATGTCTCTCGACTGGAGGGTGACTCTGAAGCTCTGCAGCAGCGTCTCAGGGTTCTCGACGAGAGTGAACATCGCTTCAAGGAAGAGAACTGGAACCTTCAGACACGCCTGCAAGAAATGAGTGGTCAGCAAAGAGAAGCTTCTGATCGTGAGAAGAAGCTTGACAATGCGCTTCACGCCGCCAATGCTGCAAAATCCACCACTCAAAAAGAGCTAGACGATGTGAAGCTGTCTCTGTCTAAGCTGACCGAGGAGCACGCCGCCGCCACGAAGCACTATGATATTGAGCTCGGTACCGCAAAGCGCGCCATTGTCATGGCTGAGAGTGAGCGCGCCGCTATGCAGCGCAAGATTGACGAGCTGAGCAGCCAGAACCTGGAGCTCGCCAAGGCTATTGCTGGCCAGAGGGCCAAGGCTCAGGAGCGAGAATCCTCTTCCGGCACTAGTGACGAAGATTTGGAAGTGTCTGCCATTGACATTACTCCCGAGCATTCACCTCCACAGTCTCCCATGAAGGGGCTCACCCCAAGACACTCCATGCTCGAGACGGAGACCCTCAAGACTTCTTTGCAGCATGCCCAGAGAACCATCCAGAGTCAGCGAAGCCAGCTTCACCGTGAAAAGACTGAGAAGCTGGAATTCAGACGCATCATTCAAGACCTTCGTGACGACTTGGAAAAGGCTAGAAATGAGCTTGAAAAAGGCCCTTCTGTTCCCGCCCCCGCTCGCCGTGGTCGGCGAATTGAGCCCAAGGAAGTCAAGGTCAGGCAGCCCCGGTTACTTGGTAGCTTCCGCTCCAGCCGTCAAGAAGTTGTCATGGAAGAAGAGCCCGTTGTCACAGAAGATCCAGAGTGGGAAGATGCACATGATGTTTCACCTCGCAATTCTGGCATCCGCGTTGGTCCTAACAGCCGCTCTCCTCTGCGCCATCTGCAGCGACTGCAGACACCTGGCGATGGAGATGAGACGGTTCTCGAATCCATCGAGACCAGTGACCAATTTGAGACTGCTGCCGAAGAGGAGGGTGGCGAATCCGCCTTCGAGACGGCTGAGCCAGGAACCGAGACAGAAGACTTCCAGACTGGACATGAGGACATGTCTGATGAGAGCGATGCCCATACCGAGGTTGGCGTTTCATCGTCATCGCGAGGCTTTGGAAAGATGAGACGGCCTCCCAGCTTGCAGCCAACCATGTCGAGGCACGCCCAGCGAGATTCATTCGATAGCACTGCATCCACCTCGACCGATGAAGATGACTTTGCAGAATATCCAGAGTACCGGTCTCCCACCGCTGCCGCCACCTTGCGAAGAATGCGCATGAACAGGGGAACTCCATCCCGAAGAAGCTCTCGACAAGAGAGCGAAGAGCCCCAGTTCCAGAGCCCCAGCGCGAGCTTCAGCAGTGGCGGCGGTGACCCGTCAACGCCCGGCCAGAGTCTCTTTGCTGAGCTGCAAGACTTTGGTAGCGACGATGAATCTATCGTCTATACTCCTGGCCGCAGAAGCCTCCGTTCTGTCACGCCAGCTTCTACTCGCCGCGCAGTCACACCACCTCCAGCCGTTCCCCCGCTGCCCCGTGTCATTATGGTAGACAGCGGTGTTATGACCGATCCCATCGAATTCGGTCCAAGCTTTGGTCAACTGGGTCACAGAGTCTCCGGCAACTCGCTGCTAAGTGTCGGCGAGGCTGCCAGAAGACCGAAGTCTATGGAGTCTGTCCTTCCCAACACTGACTTCCGTGCTTCCGCAGCATCATGGCGAAGCATTGGAGAAGAAGGACAGGCGGGCTCCGCTACGTATTCCCGCCCGGTGTCTACGGTTGCCTACAGCGATGCCGGTGCGCAGTACGATGACATTAGTGAGAAGCTTGCACAGTTTCCTCTGCCTCCTTCATCGCTATCCAGTGAGCCAGATCTTGCGTCTATTCCTGAGTCCGATCCTGCGCCTCCTGTTGTTCTTAATCTCTCTGCCATTCAATCCGAGGATATCGAGCCTCGCGAGGAAGAAGAAGAGCACCAAGAGCCGGCACCTGTTCCTACTCTGAACCTGACGCCAATTGCCATCATGCAGAGTGTGGAGCCCGTGCCTGAGCCAGAGGTCCCCGCTCCTGACCTGACCTTATCCGTCATAGTGGCCGAACACCTGGAGCCTAAAGCCGAGCCTGAAGCTCCACCACCTGATCTCACCTTGTCTGCGATTTTCGCTGAAGGGTTAGAGCCTAGAGCGGAGCCCGAGGTGGTTGTACCTGTGGCTGAATTAAGCCTATCGGCAATCAAAGGTGAAACTTTGGAGCCAATGGCAGAGCCTGAAATTCCTCTGCCAGTCCTCACCTTATCTGCTATAGCCGCCGAAGGCTCAGAGCCAATCGCAGAGCCTACGGTTCCTGTACCCGTGCTGAGTCTGTCAGACATTGTTGCAGAGGGTTTGGAGCCCAAGGCCGAGCCTGAAGTTCCTCCACCGACGCTTACGATTGCCTCCATCTTATCTGAGGAGATCGAACCCGTCATCGAAGAGCAGGTAGAATTGTCCGAACTGACTGCATTAGCCAAGGCCGTAGATACTCCAACTTCTGCCGACCTGCGAGAGCTTAGCATCTCACCAATCGTGTCAGAACAAGTCGAGCCCGTCTCCGAGCCTATCCCAGAACCAGCAGCCATGGTGGTGCCTCTCTCACTTGCATCACTAACCTTCTCGTCGATCAAGGCTCAGCAGCTAGAGCCTAGAGAGGTGCCGCCTCTGCAGCCCGTGCAGCCGGCCCTGGCCTTTTCCACTATTGCTGTGGAAAATGTCCACCCAATCCCCGAACCTGCGCCCGTTCCTGCGGAATTGACGCTCTCTACCCTCTCCTTCCAAAACACAGTCCCCATTGAGGAGCTGCCAATCGACGATGAGGAGCTGCTTCAGTCCACTCAGCTCCCACCCACAGAACCCCCGCGTCCTACGCTTGGCCTCTCTTCCATTGTGGCAGAAGGCATCAAGCCCGAACCTGCCATCATTCCGCAGTTTGTCCTCTCTTCTATTTCGTCAGTTGACACTCGGCCAATCAGCCCCACTAAGAGGGATGGATTCATTCTGCCGCAAGGCATCAAATCTCCCTTTGTCGATGATGGCGGTGATGTATCAGACAAGAACCTCTTTGCATCGTATGTTGTCAACAGAAACACTGACATTCTTGATGCCCCTTCATCATCACTCTTCATTGCCGAAGACGAGACAAGCCAGTTGCGCTCGGCATCTCCACAAGCCAATACTCCCGAATCTCAGCGACCGTTGAGAGAAATCTCTACCAATGGAGTTTCTCGTCAAACCAGCGACCAAGGTGCCCAGACGTCCTTGACGTCGGGAACCATTGACCAGCTGATTAAGACGGGAGCTCAAACCCCTCGTGGTGGAAGGAGAAGCTTATCATTTGGCAGCTCTATTGGCAGCCCCGACACCGTGGGGACTGTCAAGGTCAATCGTCCTCTGCAAGAGAATTTGGACAGCCCCTTTTCTATCAAGAGCAAGAAAACCGACACGGTGGCAGCAGTTGCTTCAACCGAGTCTACGCCTACACGCAGACCTGGCAGTGCTACCAGTGCCAAGTCTACTCTTGTAGATGCCCCCCCTCTGCCAGTCAACCACCAGCAAATGATCCAAGCGGCCCGTACTGGCTCATCTGGTGAGATGAAAACGCAAACCCAGAGCCAAGGCACTATGGGTCCTCCCCTGTGGCCTGCCTCTGCAACAAAGCCAACGCCGCGTACCCCTAGCCGGGACAGCAGGCCGTTGTCTCCTGCCTCTGGCCATGGCGGTACCCCTACTCCTCGCGCTGTTGTCAACCGGGCCGGCTCGTCTTATGGCACTGCCGAAATCCCACTGCCACCCCCCATCAGATCTTCTACTGCCATGTCTTCCACTGGCATGTCTAGACGATCCTCCGTATCTTCGTTCGTATCAGAACTGGACACCAGATTCGGAATGCGGCCTGGAGAGATGGGCGTCATCGACCCTGCTACAGGCTTTGGACCCAATACTGACCCCAGAATGATCCAAGCCATTACACAGACGATGATCGGAGAGTACATCTGGAAGTACACTCGTAAGGCTGGCCGCGGTGAACTCTCAGAAAAGCGACACCGTCGCTACTTCTGGGTCCACCCCTACACGAGGACCATCTACTGGAGCGAGAAAGATCCATCGACAGCTGGGCGCACTGAGATGAAGGCGAAGAGTCTCCCCATTGAAGGTGTGCGAGTAGTCACAGACGATAACCCCATGCCACCAGGTCTTCACCGCAAGAGTTTGATCATCATCTCTCCCGGCAGGACTATCAAATTTACCTGCACCACTGGGCAACGACACGAGACCTGGTTCAACGCCCTGTCGTATCTTCTGCTGAGAACTAGCAACGGCCATGATGGTCATATTGATACGGAAGAGATGGCTGCTGGCTTGACTCGAGAAGATGTTGATGAGTTCAACCCTCACTTTAGCGGCCGGCAATCTGCCATGGGCCTTTCTCGCCCTTCAGCTCCGTCTTTGTCATCATACAACTCTCGCACCACTCGAAATGAATCACCGGGTCCAGATATGATTTTAGACATTCCCACGCTGACCCCGGGGAAGAACTCAACCCCAGCCAAGTCCGTGACCGGCAGCATTAGCAACCGGGTCGGTTCGTACTGGAAGGTAGGCGGGTCTAAGCTCGCTGGAACGATCCGCAGCAGGACGGCTAGCGCCCAGAATGTTAGCATCTACTCAGCGAGCGAAGTCCACGACAGCGCCGAGGATCTCCGTGAGATGATTGAGCAGCAAGACAGGGATGCGGACAGGCTCGAGAATGTGAGGGCCTGCTGCGATGGTAAGTTTGCATGAATTCGAGGTTGGCGAAAACAAAATTAACAGTAATCAACTAGGCAAACACGATGTCGGAACGCTTCACCACCACAATAAGAGAAGCCGCAGCCACAATCATCATAACCACTCCAGTGTTCACTCTAGTGGACAATCTGCTTTGAATACACCCCTAGCCTCTACGCGCTCTAGGGCATAAAGTTTCTTGTTCAATCGACTATGCATTATTAATCAACCTCTTGACTCTTTCTCCAAATCCTCTCGCCTGCCTCCCAAACGTGACGACCATACATCTAACGGAAGACTTGCTTTATGACTCTGAACGATTCTTCTTTCTTCTTTCTTTATTTCATTGTCTCTCGGATGATCTTTTGAAGCTCTCAGATCGATTTTCCAGGCTGTCATAGATGACTTTTTTGAAAACATAAAATTGTCACTGGCACAACGAGCATTCCAGCTAGTCTCTGCATACTGTCTTTTATGCAAGCGTCATTCTTAAAGAATGCAGTCCTCTCTCTCTATCTATAATTTTTTTTTATTATCCGTTTTTATAGTCAATTACTCATCAAGGCGCAAAGACTGCTTTTCACGCAAGCCATGTTATCATGCCAAAAGTTGCAGAAAAAAAACAGATGAGCATTACATATTCCATCCTTTCATTTTCTTTTTTTGTCAAGTGCTGTAGGAAAAGGAAACTTTATGAACAACAATCACCCAAAAAAAAGGAGGGATTTGTTTGGACGCAATTTCTTTTTGTATTTTAACTGCCTTTTTTGTGGACATGCTTTACTCTACCCGAAATAGCGAAGGGGAGAAGAGAGCTGGATCTGTAGGTATGGCATATCGGACATTGCACAAATTCAGTTGACTTGTTTCTATCTTATGATTGTCGCTGTCGTTGTTTCATGAGTCTTTTGTCTATGATGCTGTGAAGAATTTTGGATTGTAGCGTTTGCTTGTGAATTCGAGAGTGGCCGTGCTGGAAGGGAAGAGGCGTTTTTATTTATAGGATAGAGTACCTAGGAAAGGCAATGGGAATAGAGGATTGGCGTTTAAGGTTATAGAAATGACGGACATAAATAGATAATCTTTTGATATCGCTGATGTATTTTACTTGGATACTCAAGTCATGGATTCCACCCTTAATCCATCTCACTGTCCAATTCAGCTAGTTGTAGCACTACTTGATCCTCTGCGTAACGAGTCCAGCAGCCCTAGTTTTTCAAATCCTGGAGCTGTTGGCAGCCTCATCGCTTCCGTTTCAGCATTCTCGAGTAATAAACATTGGTGGCGTTTGTATGACGCAGATCCAATAATGTGTTTGGCTGCCGTAAACCAAATGCACTCGATAATATTATGCCAGTGATTAGCCCGGCAGAAAACGCGGGATCCGCACTGCATAATGGGACCCTCACCGCCCCTGGGAAGAACAGAAATTACTTACTTGTACGTGGACGTTTCCCCCCGTCTTCTCTCATCCCACTTTTCCCCCCATACTAATACTACTAATACTAATACACATCCCTAGCCTTGTCAAGTGTAGATATCATCACACGCAACGGCCCAGCCCGATTCGGAATTCATCAATTCGACCTTATTTCGCCATGGCGGCGCAGGATGGGGCGTACCATCAGCTCGATAACGCCGGTATAGATGGGGATGATTCAATGCAGCAGTCTGTCTTTATGTCTGACAGGTTAGTGATATTTTGATACTATATCGTGCCCTCTCCTACCCACTTCGATACAATCTCCCCACGCATACGCAGAACTGCAAGTCAGCTGTTGGTTTAGCTTGCTTTCGGTACTCCATATAAACGCCTTGTCTTAGGTGCCGCGCTCGCATCCATCGACCGGGTGAATCTTGTTGAAACGGGCAAGGTGTTGGTCATGAACTCCACGTGGGGTGTAGCGCCAAAGAGCAGCTCGCTAATGCTACCATTCTCGATGATGCTTCTGCGCCTGATCCCAGCTGCGCTTATGTATACAAATCTCTTGCTGTGATTGTATTATCTTGTGCTAGATGGTGTCATAATCTTCTTTACTGCCTGTTATTCTTTCCTTGCTACTTCTTTTCTTTCTCATGAGCCTACAACTTCTTCATTGGGTTTACACACGGTCTCGTTTAGAGAGGATCGACCAGTCATACCCAAGACACACTAGCCCAACTAAGGGCCGATCCAGCACAGTATAACAGATGCTAATCAGGACTACATCTGCAGCCTCGATATCCCCATCACAGATCCACCCTTGTATAGGTGTCCAGAGCAGACAGAGCCGACAGGGAACTCTATCCAAATCGAAACTCAGTTGAGAAACAACACGGTAACATGGGAGGACGTCAACAGCCAAATACAGAGCGAAAATGACCTGCATCTCGATATTTTCTTGGATACCCTGGCCAGCATAGCTCTATTTAGGCTACACGGCGACATCCAGCTCACGCATAGAAATGCCAGCAGCAGTAAACAGCCAGTTTACTTGTTCATCTATCCCGAGGACATTGAGTGTATCGATTTCGATGCCGCGGAGACGTTGCCTTTTGATACCTTGCGCTTCAAATTGCGGCGGAATCCTTATCTGGTAGCCCCGAGGGATAGCGTTCTGGAGCCGAATTCCAGTGACATACCTTTGCATAGATCTATTCAAGCCCTTGCCACTGCAACCGAGATTATCGTTCAAATTAGCAATTCAGAGACGAACTCGTTATCACACACAGACTTGGGAAAGATTGCCTCTGCTTTCTCGCCTAATCACAAGATCCTTATAGATGCAAGGCGTGCCAACCTCGATGCGTTGTACGCTCATGAAAGTGGCGAGGTACTCAACCTGGGCAAACCTGCCAAAAGCCTTGAAGTGGATTACTCTTCAGCTGATGATGCTGCTTTGGCTGAAGGTGAGCGCATGTTCTGATCTTGAATTGTTTGAATTCTTCGTGTTCATGTCCATTTTTGGAAAACATTCTCATGCTCACTTCTTCAATGCCAGATGCCACGACCCATGTCCGCATCCCATCCCTACCTGAAGATATCATGACTCGCTTTGGCACTATAAACAACGGCCTGAATTCTTTATGCAAACTCTTGGACGACATGAATACCAGACTGGAACGGCTTGAAAAAATGACTGCGGCTGCACTAGATGCCGACTACAACCCACTTGTCCATGGACCAGAAGAGACTGCGCAGATGCTGGCGGAAGTCAGCAAATTGGTTGATCAAGGCATTGTGGAATTCAAGACGGAATGCGAAGAGGTAGCCAAAGAAACGTTGAGCGAGCTTCGAAACGAGTTCAATCAGGTAGCGGAACAAATAAGAGGTGAAACAACGAAGAACGGAGAGCCATCTTGGCAGTAAGAGATACAGAGAGCGTGGGTGAAGAAGGGGTTGAGGCATAGAGCATTTGCATTTTCAGTAGTACATTGGACTATTTGGCATAGTAAAATTATTTTATTAGGATAATGAAACCACTGGGTTGGGACAGCGAGAACGTAGGTATAGGAGCTGGACAACTGATGGCATTGGACCTACCTCTCTATCTACCTAAATTTGGCTACCCGTAGCTGTTTATCTGGCTGAAATCAGGTGCCGATACGACAGGCACATTGCACTTTTCACTCTTCACGTATTTGCCTATGACGACTATCTACTAGTAGCAAAATCATCTTTTCTTCTTCTCTCTATTTTCCTTTCAACAACTGATCATGGTGGATATCGATTCTTCTTCTTCTTCTTCTTCTTCTTCTTCTTCTTCTACTGGCTATCACCTTAACTGGCCTCATGCTGCTACCTCGACCCCGTAGCCTTTTACACTAGCATTCAAAGTGAAAAACGGGCATTCGCTTCAATTGCCCAACATGCACACGCAGACGTCACACGGCAAGACCACCACTGGCATCGATATAAAGCAAAATAAAGTCTTCAGTACTAACTACTACTTAGATACGTTTCTATCCTACGGCCTACCCTTTAATATGCACTTAGGTACGCACCATGATTTTTCCGATAAAGCTGGACAGGTCCAGTGACTCGTGAGGCCACTTCATCACCTGCGCCGCGTTCCGAAAAATGGCGGCCTGTCGCGAAATCTCCACTAGCTTTAGCTGAAAATCCTGTCCGTTACTATCCTGTTCATCGTCTTCCTCGCACTGCGGCAGGCACAAGAGATCCATCCACACGTATTCGGTCTCAATGGCGCCTCGAAGCTCTTGCAAGTCTCTCACCAGCTCCCCAACCTTGAACTTGTCATTCGACGGCACGGGGTACTTCCAGCCGTTTGGGATGCTGTGGCGCTCGCCAGCTTCTCGGCGCCGGCCGAGATGGCTGATGGCCGTATATGCCGGCGGAGCCCCCCCGCGAACAAGCGACGAGGTCTTCGCCAACGTGGCGCTTGACCGATTCCATAGGTACTGGGGGTAGTCGCGATATATCTCGAGCCCATTATCCACGCCGTGTGGGATCATGTTTGTAAGCAAGTTGCGTACTTGCATCTCCGGCCATTCAAAGTTTGTCGCTTCTGACAGACAAATCTCCATGAAATCAGCCGTGGTTTTGGGCTCCAGCCGATCAGATTCCGGAGGTCTAAGGAGGTATGTCCTCTTAGCCCTGCTGCCGGGTCGATTTTCGAGTTCTTCAATTCGTGTATACCGTCCACGCTCGCGATTGCGCAGCACCAAAAATTCAGTGTCTTGGTAATACTCCTCTCCGGCCGAAACAGGCCGGTCTTCACCTCCAACTCCACAGAATTGTGATTGGAAAATACGCCACATGGTCCAGTCATAAGCAGATATCTCGTCAGCAGGGATATTGCCCTCTGCAAACTGTTCACATCTCAGATCCATGACGGTTTTCGTAACTGTATCATAGCGATGGCCCAGAAACTCGAGGAAGTAAGAGACGCATTCCTCGAGTTTTTCAACCGCGGGATGAGAGAATTTCTCCTCTTCCCACAGTTCGAGGCAGAGATCGGCTTTTACAAGTTCTTTGTAGATATTGTTGCCATTTTTCTCATTATACAACGATTGAAGCCGCATATCATCATTCAAGAACACAATCTTGGATATCATTGGTGCCAATTTGGAAAGAAGGAAATATATACAAGCCTTGGGGTCACAGTAAGTTCCGGACCACCAATCCAGCAACATGTGATATGCTTGTCGTTGGGTCTTGTCAAGGAGATATCCTTGTCCGCTGCCAATCAGATGCACAAGGCGAAACCAGTTGAAAAAGGCTCGAAAGAAAACCTTGTCTTCATCTTCCATACTTTCCGGCATCTCCACAGCGCCATAGAATTGCTCTGCAAGAGCACCAAGGGCCAGTCCACTGCCAGTGGGCATGATTCGAGCATCTTCGATTCGGCTGGAAATGATGGAAAATGCCATTATTTCTGCTGAGTGAAATTTAAGTGGATAAAAAATATCAAAAGAAAGTGTGCTTTTTTTGTGCGATCGGTTATGAGAGTAAATGTGTGATACGATATGATAAGTTTTAGTTTTTCTTCCAACAACTTCTGGATTTGGAGAGACACAGCCGCGTATTAATACTTCAGCTTTCATCTAAACCGGGTTAACGACCATGAACAAAACAAAGAAAATAAAAAGGAGCGAGAGCAATTCAGCCGAGATGGGGTTATGCTTCAATCGTTTAGGCACACTGACCAATCAGCCAAGGACGCAGGCACAAGCAGCAAAGTTGCAACTACTCGGTTACGCACAAGCACGGCCTAATGTAAGTCGGTGATGGAATTCATCATGTGGTGACTGAAGATTGGCTCGTAGAGCATTATTATACACGTCAACACCGAAAAGCTGCAGTTGCTGAAGCGGCTATCATCTCTCTGCTTCCGCATCAGCTTTATTCTTATTCTAATTACATCAGAAAGAACTCTAATTCTGTGAAAAGGGACAGAAAATGAAGCATTCCTCCCATTCAGACATTGCGTATGAGTACGGATGATCCAGAAGGTGAGTTTCTCTATCATAACACACGCAGTTCAACCATGGCTACCCAGTAAAGCTACGCCAGAGCCTCGCTTTGTCCTCGTACCTGAATACATTCACCGCTCTTCGCCTCTTTCACATGGTGGCAGCCTACCTTGCATCCTGGCGTGCTCAGGTGCATTGCATGCCGCACGTAGCAGGTCATGGCAATATGCAGCTGTTAATGACCGGTGATGGGCTGCATAGAGCCGGCTGGATTGATGGCCTCGCCAATTGGTTCTACGAACTTGTGGCGTAACATGCTCCTTATCTTGCCAGAATCCTGAATGAGCGGGCACCAATGGCTGGTACTGGGGGCCATGGTGAGGCTGAGGGCCCAGATTATCCTTGAAACACATACTAATGGTTGGTGACTGTGTGATTATGCGAGTTTGTTTGCTTCTGTTTTCCTATGCGTCGTTATCTCGAAGCCATTGCTAATAATGATGTGATGTTATCAGGAAGTTATTTGCTAATTGTGACAAGTTGGTACAAGGGACTTGCTTTCTAATAGTGGTGAGTTGGGTGAATGACGTGAAAGGCTTCTTGGTTCAGGCCAATAGCCATCAGGTAGCACGAGAAGTATTACCCGCCAAGATTTGGGTACCCGTGCGTTTTTTTTTTTTTTCTTTTTTCTTTTTGTTACCCCTTTTTCATGCTGCGTTGAATTTCGATAGATTTGACTGGCTCTTCGGAAAGGAAAGGAAAGGAAAGCAAGGGGATGGAAGAGGGAAGGGAAAAGAAAAAAGAGAAAACGAATGTGAAGTTGAACGTGAGTTTCTTTAATTCTACTACTTCCAGTCATTAACTACATACAGTAACGCTCCAGCAACGACTCTCAGACGCTCACTCCGCAAAAGAGCACGTTTTGCTTTGACCCCCATTGTCGCTGACTCATCTCGGGGTTTCTCTTGCGATTTAAAGCATCTTAGCATCCAGACTTGGTAATTAGACTCCGCAAATGCGGTGGGTTCAGATCTCAAGATCTACCCGTCCTTTGGCGGAAGGAGAAAAAA
This sequence comes from Trichoderma evansii, assembly GCF_050947405.1. Lineage (NCBI taxonomy): Eukaryota > Fungi > Ascomycota > Sordariomycetes > Hypocreales > Hypocreaceae > Trichoderma > Trichoderma evansii. The sequence goes on along the minus strand of NW_028145186.1, from coordinate 637,782 downwards.
AAAAGAGTAAGAAAAACTGAGCCTATTTTAGTAGTAGTAAGCTTGGTGGACACAGATCAGATCTTGTCGGCTAGCTCCAACTTACTTTGGGGGTGCGGCCCCGTTGAGTTTAGTTGGGGGTAAAATGGAAAAGCCCACGCGCAGCATTATGGCAGGGCCTACATGTCCTTGACCTCGTGCGAGTGCGCGCGGCATGTGTGTCGGCAAACTAACGGGATCTGACCGGAATTTCCGATAGAACCGGAGAGTTTTTAATTTTCATGCTCCGTTTACATTCATTTCTCACATTTCTCCTTTCAGCTGCTTTTTCAAGGAGGCAGCAGGAGGCAGCATAAACTTCACCAAAGCAGAGAATAGGTATGGGCTGGCACATTGGTAAAGCAAGCGAGTGGCAGGCCTGAAGACAAGGAGGCAGGAGCTGAACCAGGAGCGAGCGCGTCCAAGACAGCTGAACCCAAGGAGCGCCAAAGGAGCGCCCAAGGCGCGCCCAAGGCTTGGCCGGACCCGACCGGAGGACAATATAAGCCACGCCTATTGCACGCCAGGCCTACCAGCAAACAAAGCATTGACCAGACACGACTTGGCAATGCCGTTCGAGCCGTGCTTGCGGGCTTCTCTGTGCGGTGACGGCTACGAGGAGAACAATGAATGCCCGCCACGCCAGACTAGAGGCTCCGCCCTCTCTCGGCCCCGCCCGGCATGGCGCCGCGGCCCCAGCCATTGGCCCGGCGAGCACTTCCGCTGAGCCAATTACTATCTGGTACTAGTGCTCGTACTAGCAACTGCTGATATTCTTTAGCACGGCTCTCCAGGGCCTAGTTGAGAGGATACGAAGGGAGCTGCTAAGATGGTACCTGGTTGACTTGCAAAGCAAACACTTACAGTATAGCACTTGACGCTGTATCCTGGTCCTCTGCCTCTTAGTGAAATTGGCTATTGGCAGATAAAACACTGACTAGCAGGACATGTTTGGCAGGCTAACCAATTCAGAGCCAAGGCATGACGCAGGCTGATACAGATTAGTATTGCTAGTATGGTAGTGGTATTAGCGCTTGTGCTCCGTAGTACGGAGTAGGCAGTACTACCATGTGCTACCGATGCGTTCCCCGACGTTGCATTCCAGAGGGCGGATTATACGCGAGAGTACGGGGTAGAACGCAATAGAATGGCAAACTTGGGAGCTGAGAAGGAGAAAGAGCTCGCACATGGAGAAAAGGCTGAGAGTATTACAGCGTACCACAAGGTTGACGAGATAATAGCCGGGTTAACCCAACGCTATACTCCCGCGCGAGAACTGCTACAAATACTACTATATTTGTGCTACCGATCTAAGGATGTACGAGTAAGGGGTTTCGTATACCAATGTCACGCGATGAACCCTGGCGAATTAAAAGGCCTTCTACGGTACAAGTATCTTCAACAAGTATCGGCTAAACTAGGCATGTAGATATTATGTAAGATGCTGTAAGAACCAAGGATGTGTCGATTGGCCAGCTGAAATTATGTGACCGTCTGGCTTCCCCTACAAGTACGCACGAGCAGAGTCCCAAGCAACCAGAGCCGGGTAGCAGCATTTTCCCCCTTCAGCATTCTCCCGTATCATCCACTGCGTAATCTTCACTCTTCCTCTCCACTGTCCCATATTATTTCGCTATGGGTTACGGGACCACTCCAGACGATGGTATAAACAATGACAAACTGATACCTTCTTCTCCTTCGCCCGGGTTAGTGATACGTCCTTGTTGCAATTCCTTTGTCCTTGTCTCTTTCAACTTGCGAAATGGCCTGTCCTGTTCTCTTACGATGGTGTTGCTCGGTGATTGTTGCTTGTGAAGCAAGACTGGGAAAGGCCGGTGCCTTGCTGCTACTGCCCAATCTTGTACGCTTTTACAATCGTTCTGCAGCAATGCTCTATCGTGTGATGAACGGGGGGATATCAAGTGGATGGATATGACATCATGCCAAAGCCTAGACTTTGCTATTGATTTACATGTGAAATCGCTAACTGAGACTTCAATTACAGGTTATTCTATCTTAACCAGGGCGTTGATGACGACAGGTTCAGTTTCGGCAACCAGCATGATGACAGCAGCCCTCGGGCAAGCGACGCCGAGGTATCGGCAGCGTTGAGCAACTATGACAACCTTGAAACAACGGCAATAGTTGATGCTTCCTATCGAAAGAACAGAGTGACATGGAGGGCTGCCAATGGCGAGACGAAGCAGATTTTCGACCTGTCGCTTGACTTATACGCAAATACGGCGACGAACACCTCCATCTTCAAGCTCTACAGCTACATTATTCGAAAGGGCAACAAAGGCAGAAGCAACAAACAAGCCGTTTACCTGTTTATCCACCCCGAGAATGTCCGGTTCATTACGTGCGAGACGTCTCGCAACCCACGGCGACCAAAATCAAAAGCCTACAAGCCTCAGACCTATTGGGAGCTGCACTTTTCCCTGGCGGAATGCCCCAACATTGTTGTGCCCAAGGACGGCACTTTTGAGTCCAAAGACAGGACCAGAGCCCAGTTGGATCTGATTCAGGAACTGGCCAGCGCGACTGATTTCATTGTCCACCTCAACAGCACCAGCATCAACGCCTCGAGACTCGACGACTTGAGACTGCTTGGATGCATGTTTTCGCCTACTTTTACCGAGCACCGCCCTACCACGGACTTTAGACGAGCGAACCTGGCGACGCTCTATGCTGGCAACGGAGGCGAGATTATTGGAATGAATAGAGGAGTTATGCAGTCAATTGAGGTAGATCCGCCTCCATACGTTGGCCCCGCGCCAGATTCTTGCATGGTTGACAGTAAGCAATTTCCCCCCTCCAATTTCTGCTGTTTTATTTTTACTACCTGGATTGGTTCCATCTGACTCATTTTTTTTTTTTTTTTTTTTTTTTTTTTGCAGATGAATACCATGGCTCCGATTCCGAAGGAGAATACGATGACGATGACGATGACGACGAAGAGGAAGAGGAGGACAAGAGCGCCTTTGCGAACCACGTGCTACTACTTTTGAACGATCTCCAAGCCCACTTCAACGTCGTCGAGCGATACTTTGACGGCATGGAGCGCCGCCTGGACGGTTTAGAGCGCTGCGTCCAGCAACGACGGCACGAAATAACTTTTGCATTGGCAATGGCCAACAGACACTACAACAACAGCAACAACAGCAACAACGGCAACAGCGGCAACAGCGGCACTGCGCAGAGCCCGTACCAGAGTACGGCGGCGCAGAATTCCACGACAGCGCAACGAGATGAAATGGTACCACAGGGCGTTTAAACGGGGTACAGTATTGTTTTGACTTTTATTTTTTTCGGTCAACTGGTATAAATGGGCAGCGTTTACGAAATGCAAGGGAAATGGGAAATTAAGCAAAGCAAAGCAAAGCAAGCGACTGGAAATGGGATCTTTTTTTTTTTTTTTTGTTTGATTGGTATTTTACACTGTGATTTTTTGGGACACAGGCACAGCTAGGGAGATTGTATTACGGTTGCCAGATATACATGTGTGTACACAGATGAGGGAACAAGGGAATGAACATGACAGCATTTAGATGGTGCAGATGATTTTGTGTGAATTTGCTTCTTATTTTTTATTTTTATTTTTCTGGTTTTTTCTTTTTGCCCTTTGAGTCGCAATAGGCTTTGGATTTGGCTCCTTTACAAGCTGTTTGGCGAAGTGGCTAGCAGCGCTTCCCGCTGAACCTAGCGCAATCTAAAGTGCATCTCGGACACCAAAAATCTCCCGCCATTAATCACATGCTAGGCTGTCTGATCCCTTTGTTCTTTTACAGCTTCATGCCTAGGCAGTTTCAGCCTTTTGATACAGGCACTGGATACTGGCACTGCAACTACAGACTGCAACTCTGCTTTCCCCTTGTTGCCTCGTTTCTCACCTTTGCTCACCTCATTTCTGCTCACCTCATTTTCTGCTTGACCTTTACAAATTCCATGGGGGCAAAACAAGGACCGCGACACAATGCATACCCCTCACCCTCTCACCCTCACCTCATCCATCCCTCCCTCATCCCTCTCCTTCTCTCCTTCTCGCTGCGACCCCCATTTCCCCCCTTCAGCAGCACCACCAGCAGCAGAGCCCGCTTTTGCCACTTCATCAAAATGATACCACGAATATCCATATATAGCGGCCGCTAACCCGCCATTGGCAGGAATGCCCTCCCCGGTAAGCACTTCCCGGGGAAGCACTTCCTGTTGCTCCAAGTGGGCACAAACGCCAAGCGACCGGGGCGTTGGCCATGGGATGGGATGGGCCTGTACGGTTTTACATGACGAGTTTAATGGGGTGGCGTTGGGTTGTTGCGCTGTGCTGTGCTTTTGCTTTGCTCGCTTGCTGCAAGTGTGTGAAGTCGCCCTGTAGGCAGCAGCAGCGCCTATCCATGGGCTGGGCTGGGCCGCGCCTTGATTTGTTGATGCATGCAAGCAGCCGAACTGGGCTCCACGGGGCATGTACAGATACAATGTATCGGTACAGTACCCAGAATACAAGCTGCAAAGCAACATGAAGCAATGCGAGAGGGACCCCTGCAACTGCAACAGGAAGGTGGGCGTGTGTGTCTATGCGTCTGAGTCTGAGTCTGTGTCTGTGTCTATGCCCAACGCAGCGTGGGCTGATGCTATTCTCGATGCCAATCGGATGAGCTCGCGGAGCCTTTCTGGATAGGGGCAAGCTGGCAAAACTTGATATAAACCTGCAGCTGTGTAGTCCTACATGATGCGCGATACGTATCCGGTACGCCTCTCATCGAGCGAGCGCCTCTTTTTGCCTTGTCCCCCTTCTCCACACGCACTCTCAACGCCACCATCCTTCCATCCTACGGAGCTGGGAAGGCCAACCAGCAAACAATTTACTTTTTTTGGTGCTACTGACGCATGTAGTTCCACGTTTGGCTTGGCACTTGACTCGGGTGTCGCTCAGCTGTTTGGCAGGTTCAGCTCCTTTTGCGAGGGTTAGCGAGACAGGTCATATTGTGTAGGTGCTGTGTAGGTGCTGGAGATGCTCGGGCTGGAAGAGGCAGATGGACATCGAGATGAGCGAGAGGATAGAATGGCCTGAAATCTAGATTCGAAGATATTGTTGAGGAGGAAATGTTGAGGAGAAAGCGAGGGGGACTGGGAAGCACAGCTGCGAATGCGAATGCGAAATTGCATGAAATTAGTGGCGCTGTGTAACCGCACTTGAGCGCTGTTCTCACGATGTAAGACGGTAGAGCAAATCCTACTTGGCACGCCTATCGCTCGCTAACTGACAGCGGCTTCTTTCCTAAATTATAGTGACATAGCTCTTACGATATAGCGCTTCAATTTTGTGAATATAGCTAGGTACCTAGGTGCAGTTGGTGTCGCTAAACACTGATGTCGCGACCAGCATCTCCTAAGCATCATACATCATAGCTATGATGCACTACTTTTTTTTTCTATTTTAATGAGGATTTTCCTTAAACACAGTAAAGAAACTCGCATTTCTGTGATTTTCGTGGAGTATAATTATTTGGTGCTTGTTGCATGGTTCTGGTTGCGTCAAGGGCTCTTTATTCGCGGAGACACTATATACGGCTGTCTTGTAGGTAGATCAAATGCACCGCCTTGACCTTATGGCTGCACTTTTTAATGAGAAATTGATAACCAACTACATGTTATGAAATGAGTCCGTCAAAACAGCGCTGAGAGACTCGAATGATAGTCAGCATTATTCAGGCTCACTTTCGTTGCTTAGAGAAAGACATGAGATTAGGTCATGGATCCAGTTCCTTCCCAGCAATGAACCCCTGGTCGCTGTTTCTATCCCCGCTGTTCTTGCTGCCGACAGGATTCTCAGCTAGAAAAAAAGAATGCAGCTGTCTCACAAGGAGTTGTTACAACTAACATTTATTTTGAATGGACAGTTTTTTTTTTTTTTTTTTTTTCTCAGGTTCAGAATCTTGATGGAGCGATCGCAGCCTTGGCAGCTCAAGTTGCCCACGGAGCTGTCGAGGTACGTGGCACTGGAGTAGAGCCTATATACCCATCCTTCTGAAATAGTAATAGTACGTGAGGGATTATACCCAGTTCCGCGGGGCATCTATAGCAACCTGTAACTGGACAATATTCACAGTCACATGGTCTCTATCCGACGCTGGATGAATCAGAAATTACTGGTGCCATGGCAACTAGCACCAGCGTAAGCGAGGCGATGAGGCTCACAACTCGTTGTAACGCGTTGTTACCACAATTATATATAAACATCGCATCAATGACCAATGGCTCCTATAGAAAGCAAAGTCTACCGCTTACGGGGTATACCTGAGCACCTGGATCGCTATGGTGTGGCACAGCTTGTCAGCACATTTATCCCCGGCGGCGACCTGCGAGATGTCATCATAACATCTTTGGCTCTCAGCTGCGAGATATGGGCCACTCCGCGCTTCAAAGTGGCTACTCTGTCATTTAAGAAGCTTCCTGATGCTGTCAGTAAAGATCCAACAGCAGGAGAGTGGCCGATACCGGTGCTTGCTTTGGCTAAACCGCTGCTCCTGGATGATACCTTTTTTGGACTGTGTCCTCTAAATGACGTTCCGGAACATCAACACAAATATGAGTAAGTCAAATACAAAAACTAACAATCCCCTTGTACAACGACAAAACTAACACGTTAAAGCTGCATTGTAATGTCAGGCCTTGCCAGCCATCCTATGGGCTCATGGCAGCCGCATGGAGAGGACAAATCCTTCATGTGGATTCGAGATACTCTGCCTCTTCTAGTACCTAATATTAAGTTTATTCTATATGGATACGATACAACGCTGGCTGGAAGCAAGTCATTCCAAACGGTATCAGATATCGCATCAAGTTTCATCAATACACTTCAGCAAGGAGGGTGGACTTCAACCGGTCACAGGGAGCTGCTGTTCTTCGCTCATAGCCTCGGAGGCATCGTGCTAAAGGAAGCTTTCCGTATGCTAGCTGACAGCGGAGTGATGGATGAATTGATCTTGACTCGCACAAAGGGAGCCATCTTCTTTGGAGTTCCGAGCCGGGGTCTGGACGTCTCCGATCTCGATATCATGTTGAAAGATCAACCAAATAAAGATGCACTTGTAAAGGAAATCTCAAATGAATCTCCATTCATCGACACATTAGAAGAGCAGTTTTCGGGCATCTCACATCTCCAAAAAATGAAACTTCTTTGGGCATATGAAACCAAGACAACTCCCACAGTGACGGTATGTTTTCCCCCTGTTGTTACTTACTATAGAATGAGCACTTGAGTATTGAATGACGTCGACAGATGGTTGGCGGGAAATACCAGAGATCTGGACCTGGAAAAGTTTTTGTGTCTCCTCAGTCTGCAACTGGCCAACGATATACTACTGACCCATCTTCAACAATACAAATAAATGCAAATCACTCTGACATGGTCAAGTTCTCTCAGGGGAATGAAGTAGTTGATCGCATTGCATACAAACTTCGAGACATGCTTGAAAGCGACGATGCCAAAGTTTACGAGGGAGCAAACCACCCAGCCCCTGAAAGAATAACGGCCTTGCATGAGTATGACCAGCGGGCGCAAACAGCGATGAAACCTGTTGATAATTCCCTCGATCCAGAGTTCTGGGATATATATTGTAATTATACGGTGCTTCATCTCATTTAAAGAGTTACACTGACATTCTGCAGCGATTATCAAGTCGATTAATGCTCCAGAACGCGATCTTCGATTAGAACAAATCGATGCAGCAGCCAAGCATTCTTTCCAGTGGGCATTTGAGAAGCCTTCGATCGGGTTGACTCGCTGGCTTCAAAATGACGAGAAATTGTTCTGGATATCTGGGAAGCCCGGATCTGGAAAGTCCACATTCGTGAAGTATCTACACACTAATCCGCTTACCTCGAAATACCTACGCAACTGGTACCGCAGTGCCAACTATGTCCAAGCAACGTTTTTCTTCCACCATCGTGGTACCGCAATGCAAAAGTCGTTCGAAGGCCTTTACCGTGGAATACTGAGTCAAATACTTGAACAGGCTCCCAAGTCATTATTTGTAATCCAGCCAAATCTTTCAAAGTGGTACGGAGAAATTCTTCGCAGCTACAACCTTGGAACTCTTTCTACCGATTTTGCAGCTTTGGTCAGCTCATGTGAGATTGCTCAAGACGATGAGATCTCGAGACAGTTCCACAATGTTTTGCTCTGTGAAATGCCTCGCAAAGCTTTTCGCACAATGGTTGTAGAGCCAATGCAAGCCAGCGGTGGGGGTATTGACGATGATGGCCTTTGGGAACAGATTTACCATCATCGAGAGCATTTTCGGCCAACGTATACATATACTACAGGCATAGCTAAGAACAAGTATGACAGGAACATTACGACTGTACCTATTAGAGTGGAACTCTATCTCTCCAAAATTAGGGTATACAGCAGAGACATGACGAGTACTGATTTTGCTGGTATTGACCTTTTAATTTCCAAAAAATCAGCATACACCTCAAATACCACGAGAAACAGCAACAAAAACGCCTTTGCCACCGTAGATCTCTTCATGAAAAAGATCTTAATGCACACCACTGATATAGTTTACAATAACAACAATACACCCGCTGAGATGGAGATTTTTATCTCGGATGATCTAGTCTATTCTACAACAGTGGGAAAAGATTATTTCTCAGCTTCGACATCAGAAAGGCAATTGCCAGAGGGAAAGGAAATTGCTTCAATGACCCAAGATTGGCTGGTAGCTATTGATCCAATATGGCAGTTCTCAAAATTTACAAAGCTACTAGAACATCGCACAAAACGACACAGACAGCATCAGGTTGAAAAGTTGGTGAAAGAAAGTCTTGTTCGATTTTTGGATCGAAAAACACAGCAGCATCGCATTGAAGCAGCACATTGGAGTTTAAAACAACTCAACGACGCTATGGATAGGGTCGCCAGTCAACACTTGCTTGACATGGATCTCTGTCTGCTCCTTGATGCTTTAGATGAGCATGATGGACCGCCTGAAGTTATTTCTCAGTTCATTAAGAGATTCACCACCGCTGAGGGAAGTCGAACAAGGATGAAGATACTTTTCTCGAGTCGACCTTGGCAGCCATTTATTGATGCTTTTGGGCAAAATGCTGGTTTTCAGATACATGACTTTACCGAGGACGATATTCGCGAGCTTTGTCTACAAAGGACAATTTCTGACGAACCAGGCTCTGCAGAAGTACTATCGCTAACCGAGCAAATTGTTAAGCAAGCTAGAGGTGTCTTTCTTTGGGTAAAATTGGTTCTAAATGACCTTTTAGAAAATGCTGCCAGGTTGGCTGTCTCTGGATACAGTGCAGAACAACTTCAGGCGGCGCTCATTGACATTTTGAACTCTCTACCCAATGATCTGGAGCAATACTATAAGCTCATTGTTAAGAGAATACCTTCTTCATATCGCTGGGAAGCCTTTTGCTTGCTTGAAGTCATAAGCAAATCAACGGAAGCGATATATCTTTCCCATGTTTCAGATATTCTAGCCTGTGCAAAAGCGAATAGCGTGGACGATCTTTTTGCATTAAAGGTTAGGTCCCGACATGCCGCTCACAACTATTCCAGAGAAGACCTTAGAACTCATACAGGCGGGTTGGTTGAGGCTGTCCATTCAAACCAGCTCCAGTTGCTTCACCAGACCCTTATTGAATTCGTTCAGCTGCCCGAATTTAAACCGCTCATTCTCGAAGAACGGTATCGAATTATGAAAGAGAATGGATATTCAATTCTTATGAAATATGCGATTTTTTGGGAAAATTTGCTGCACAATGAACTTCATGATTCCCAATCACCTGTGATGACGGTGAGCAGTAATGTCGTCCATTACGCACAGCAGGCAGAGTCTACTACAGGGAAAAGCGCATTTGCCCTCTTTAAAGATGTGGTCTGGGAGCCGCCAAAAGAAGATGGCTTTCTTCCGTCGTCGGAAGGCAAGTACACAACATTGGAGGTGGCCGTAGCTTATGAGCTTAGGTTGCTTTTCAAGGACATCTTGAAACATGATCCCCTTGGTCATCCTGAAAGAGCGCCACTAATTTTTCTTATTTTGAGGAATATGATTCAATGCGGAAGAATCAATGAGACAAACGCTTTCAATATGCTTCAAGATTTAGTGGCTCAAGGATTCCAGATCCATGAAAGCCATGCAGGCTTTCTGACAATAATTAACCATCTTCATTACAAAGCAGCCGGGCTGGCCATGGGAAATACGGCATCAAACATGGGTGCCGAACCCGTGATAGCCTTCAGTCAGAAAGTGCTAAACACATTCTTCGAATCGAGATTCAGCTTTGCGGTCCACGTGAACAATTTTGAGATTACAGAGTTTGGCGCTTTTAAGCATTTTTTGCGAATTTACGGCATAGAATGGGATACAGCCCAGGCCATTCATATCTCTAGCCATTATGAGATTACAAGATATCTTTTAGAAAACGGCGCGAATCCCAATGCACTGACTTTGAAAAAGTTTACAGCAATCGACTGCTGGGTGAGAAGCGTGTCAGAGCAGGGGTTTTCTCGGGGTGCTCCCAACATCGTGTCGTCCATTACTGTCCTAATCAAATTTGGAGGGCGTTTAAACGTGTGCACCCGACAGGAATGGGATAAATTGGCGCAATCTCTACATACCACCAACTTCAGCACTCCGCCATTCCCAGGATGGCTTGACGGGGCACCCGGTGCAGATCAAGGGATCGACATCGTCACTAAAAATGACAAACGGCATTCTGGAAACATTTTAAAATTATGGAAGCGCAAACTAAGGAGTGGAAGTGGCAGACAATAATAGAGTGAGTCACTCGATACCATAGGAAGATGTTAGTCGACGCCAAGTAAGGATGGCGATTGTAATTGGGCAGTCGCTGACTGTATAACCAGCAGATAGAATAGTAAATATGAATGATAATAAGAAAGAAAAAGAAGCAAATAAAAAAGAAGCAAAAAATTAACCACCTTGATATCTTAACCAGGCAATTTGGATGTATAGGAAAAGCCCAATGCGGGGGTCGAACCCGCAACCTTGAGATATCGCATCGCTGCTTCAGAGCGTGTGAATTAAGAGTCTCACGCTCTACCGATTGAGCTAACCGGGCTAAGCTGGTTAAGCTCTTGGTGGATTGTTGAAATCGATGCGAGTTGAATCATGCTATTAGTCTTTGCAAGAGGCAGCCCTGGTGAAGTTTTTTTCCATTATGCAAAATTTTTGGTTTATAGCGGGCTGGGGAGGCTAGAGAGTGGGCTTATAGTGGGGTTGGGCGGGCTAAGGCGAAGTTAGCGAGGCATTAGCGCATCTGAGCCGCAACTCTAGAGCATGAACTGCCAACTGTTATAGAGTATTCGCCCCACTGCTATATCCACTGGAGTAAAAGGCACACGAGCAACGCGACTCGCAATCAAGACAAATCGCAAAACATGTGATTAAGCTAATGTCCTCAAAATATTGATGGCATTGATGGTAAGAATACTACCTACCCTATGATTGTGACGGTGGTGGTATGTTGTTTGATTATTGCCGGGTCTTTTTTCTTGATTGTTTCTCTTAAAACAAGATAAGGTGTCTGAAAGAAGTACCAGGTAGACATGAAAAGAGGAAGGAGTGAAGCTAACTTTGCGTGACGTTTTATTTCTTAATTGAATTAAATTGAGTTGTTGAACCTCGAAGATTGCTATTCACACTCGCTTCAAGCCTTTTTTTCTTGCTTTCCTTATTTTTCTTCTTCTTTTTCTTCTTCATAGCCCAGCGAACTCCATTTCCCAATCACTATGCTGGACTAGGCTAGAAGTTACAGCGCTCAAGTTGTCAAACTATAGCATTTTAACCGCCATTCATAATGACAATGAGCCATAATGAGTGCATTCGGCCCCGCACCTTCTGCGCGTTTGCTGGTTGTACATCAGATATCACCGTCGCTGTGGAGCATTCATGCTGGCCGTTTGACGGCATATGTGGAGCTTCAGTGCCGAGGGCCTGCTATCTAGCATTTGGTAAGCGTCGCTCTTGGTTTACATAATTGCGGTCTGACCTAATTTACCTGCAGTATCGTAGCGAAGAGCTACGGAAACAAGCATATGCAAGGTCATATGTAAGTACCTGTTGGGTGAAGATGGTTGAGGTTCATCAGATATACGACTCGGATGAGATGGAGGAGATGAATAAGATTGATGAGAAATTCAAATCAGCAGCCCTAGCCTCAAGCCAGCTCATCGCCTCAAACCAGCCCATCGCGTTTGATCCCATACCACTGCCTCCACTGCCTCCACCCAGCACTGAGCCGCCTCTATGCAAGGAGCAGCAAGACCTGATCGACCTCATCGTAAGAGGGAACAATGTCTTCTTCACGGGCTCAGCAGGCTGCGGGAAATCCACCGCGCTCAAGGCTGCGGTGAAGCAACTGAATAAGATGGGTAAAGTAGTTCACATCGTTGCACCCACCGGCCGAGCAGCGCTCCAGGTCAACGGCATGTCGACATGGTCCTACATGGGCTGGACGCCGGACTATCACAAGCTCCCCATCGAAAAGCTCGTGATGAAAGGGTTTCGCACGCATATTAGGAAACGCCTGAAAGACACAGATGTGCTCATCATTGACGAGATTAGCATGGTGGAGAATCACCATTTCGAACGCATCAATTGGGGCATGAAAGCGGCGAGATGCTGGAACCAGTGGCAGGGTGGGAGAGACGGCCCGTCTTTCGAGGGAGACTCTCCAGTCGATACCGGACGCCCTCCGGCTTTTGGGGGAGTCCAGGTCATCGTCACGGGAGACTTTTGCCAATTGCCGCCCGTGAAACCATTCGAATTTTGCATAAAGTGCGGATACAAGTTGCTCGCTGACGAGGATGGAGCCGAGTTCAATTGCGAAAACAACCACGGCCCATTTCCAGAGACAGACAAATGGGCCTTTAAGAGTGCTGCTTGGAAGGAAGCCAATTTCGCCTACGTGAACTTGAAAGAGATTCACCGACAAAAGGACGAGACCTTTATCAGAATGCTCCAGAAATGTCGTCTAGGAATTCCATTTTTGCCACGAGAGAGGGCAATCTTGATGAACCATCCTTGCGAGGTCCAAAAGGCTACGAAGCTACTCTGCACAAGACGAGAAGTGAACAGGATAAACTGGGAAAGCTTCAATAAGCTAAAGACACCAAGACAGCAGTATGATGCTTTGGATGGCTTTGAGCCATTCAACAAGGAGCATGCCGATCTACCTCAATACAAAAAGTACCAAGAAGACGGGACATTGGAGGCTTGCAAAGACCAACGCTTAGAGCCACGCGTCACACTGCGAGGCGGCATGCTCGTGATACTGCAGATAAATCTTGATCTGAGAGCAGGACTAGCCAATGGAAGTCAGGGTATCGTATGCGGCTTTGAAGAATTCAGCTTTGAAAAGCTCCCTAAAGCTGCTACTGGCAAGGACGCCGACCAAATTCCATCGGAGCAACGCCTCGCCGGGGATTATGCAAAGCTCAGGGAGAGACAGATTGAGAATTTTATGGGATATCAACAGCGGTCAAGTAATTCATGGGCGGCTAAAGCTTGGCCTCGCGTGCTATTCCACAACGGCGTGAAGCGAACCATATACCCAACGTGTACAGTCAACTCTATAGGCGATAAAGAGCCATATTCCTTACTACACCGAACTCAAGTGCCACTCATAGCTGGATGGGCTATGAGCGTTCACAGAAGTCAGGGCATGACGCTGGACCGCGTCATTGTTGACCTGTCCAATGCCTTTGAGGCAGGACAAGTGTACGTCGCTTTGTCGCGAGCTACGAGCCTCCAGGGCCTAAAGATTGAGGGTAACCCAGACGGATTATTTACAAAGGGGGGGAATGACGATGTTCAAACTTTTCTAGAGGCAACATTCGGCGACGGACTATTTAGATCAATTCGAGAATTTTCAGGACACCTCGAGCAGAAGAAGTATGGCGAAGCAGACGGGAGCAAGGAAAAGCCTCTTATTATTGGCGAGGGAACTGAGCAGCAGCAAGGGAAATACGCAGTGATAGTCGGGAAAAGGGAGAGACCGACATCATCGGGGAAAGGCGCGGGACGTTTCAGCGACGCTGTACCTGAAAATAAACGCACAAGGATGTGGTAGCTGAAAACTCGACTCGGCTTTCCATCTTGATTCCATCTTGATGTTATTGGATACCACGTTGCTACCGTGCTCTAGTGAGAATGAGACGCACATAATTCGCTGCGGGCGGCTTTTTGAACGATGACTTATGATATATAGCTATTTACTACTGCTATACCTGCTCTTGTTGTTAATGGAAGCGAAGGCGTTGTCTTGTTGGTACAGTCTTTTTTGGATGCCCCAAAGAGGGAGCGCGGAATTTTGGAATAAATAGCCGCTGGATATAGGCCAGAGTAGATTATATGGATATATACTGCTTTTGCTTGGTAAACATAAAGTTACGCACGTATATCAGAAAGCAGAATTTTTGGTATATATTCTTGTTGCTAAACTCGGTTTGCCTTTGAGATATTGCTTCTGCGCTGAGAACGATAAAAGAGCAAAGCAAAAGCTTCACTCTTAGAGTGTAAAGTCTATAGAATCAAGAAAATAAACCAGAAGCAATGCAGAATTCCATCAATGTGCCAGTATCACCCCGAGCTTTTATCCCATCCTTATTACTAATCTCCGTCTGCTTCACGCACAAAGAAACTCACGCCAGTCAGCGCCAAGGTTGCTTCCCCAGATAGCAGCAATTTCCTCTGCAACCTCGTTGCTCACATCAATCCATTCATCCTCCTCGCCAGCCTCTCTCTGGTGTCTGGCGAGCGTTGTTATGTCGAAGCGGTGCCCTGCCCATACTCCTCTGCAGATATTCGTGGGATCCTCAATGTCCAAGGGAGGCAAGAGTGACCAGCAGATACGCGATAGTAAGACTTCGCCAAAGCCCAGAATATCAACATCCAGGCCATGGATAAACTCTGGATTTAGCGCAATGGCTTCGGCACGGACAAATTGCTTTCTCGTAAGGTTTCGAAGAATCCATGGCTCGTCTGTGGGAAAGAATTCGCGATCACTCCGGGGGCGTAGGCCTAGATCAACCATGTCGGCGCTTGTGCACCACCTACGCGCGGCGAGATAGTCTCTCAGCCGAAAAATTTCATGCTTCAAACATGGCTCTCTCTGAAAATTCGAGATATGGCTTTTTGTAAAGTCGTAGAATCTCGGTTCCGCTCCGATGATATACGCTCCTGCACGACGTTGGTTATTGATTTCATGTTGTCGCCTGATGGCTGCCAGCTCTTCGTCTGAGAATACCCCAGGGGGGTAATCATATATCCCAACACCTTCTCCCATACACACAATCTGTAGATTAGCCCATCGTCCGAACAGCAGGCGAAAATGTTCTTGAAGTCGCTCTCGAACTATACCGCGAAAGGGCGGACAAGCCAACCCGACGCTGAGGACGTCTTCGATGGCTTCAATATACTCGGTTATTCTCAGATGAAGTTCGGCAGGGAGGTTAGCAAGGGGAGTCGGCCGATGACGTGGTGGGCGATGAAGGCCAAGAGCTGGTGGAATCCAGACTGGCTCTGGCTTCACAGGGATGGCGAGCCGCCTGACGAGGGATCTGGCCGAGCCGTTGAAAAGCATCACTCCAAGCGGGCCTCCACCTGGCTCGGCAAGCTTGGCTCGAGGAGCCACAGTCTTAAAATTCTCGGACCTGTTGTAAAATAATGCAGCCATAGTAACATGATGTGAAAGTGACACTTTTGACTTTTACGATCAAAACAAAGCTCCAAGGACATGTAGTCTCGACAGGCGTACTTGAGGCGGGGGGCAGACAGCATTGGTCTACACTTGCATGGTCAAGAAGATATGGCTTTTTGCTACAATAATATTGAAAGGGCGCTAGTTCCAATAATATGCTCTTTCTTTTCTTTTTACGCACCTCTTCATCTTGATGATTTGGGCAGATGCCATTTGTGACGGACGAGCTGGAATATGTATTCACTGTTTGGCGAATCGCACCGCACCTTGTCACAATACCACTTGTACTCATGCGGTATTTTTCGTGGAGAGTAAATGTACCATCTATTTTAATGCAAAGCGCTTTCTCATACCTACCATTTCATACAAGATACATGGTGAAACTCTCTGTTGGCTGGTCGATGCATCTTGTTAGTGATCGTGCCTTAACAGATTTGGCCCGCTTAAGTAATCGAGCTCCCAGCCTTGCGCATTAAGATTTGAGCGCCAATACTAGCTTCAAGGCCCGACTCGAAAAAATGAGATTTTATTATTTTCGCATTGATTGAAACGATTGAACTCATCAAATAGACTACATTTACTCCGCAATATGAGCTGCAGTTATGTTGATGCTCTCGACTCATATACACTGGCGCAGGTGAATATATGATTAGGTAAGCACAGCCTGTTTAAAAGTGGGTCTAATGTCAGGTGACTATCGCGTCCTTTGCTCTAGCTTCTGGCTTCATCTCCTCCCTCCAGCTCCACTGCTTACATACTCTCCATCAAACAAACGACAAGCAACGAGACTGCCGCAGCTGTCTCTAGAGCGCTTTCGCTGTACTTGCTCACGGCTACGACCACACGGACAGTTTGGCGACCGGCACCGGTTCTACAGGCTTCTACTCGCCGTCTACGGCCGGCGAAAGACCCTGGGTGTCGGCTTCAGGGCAGACTGGAGATCGTCGTGGTTGCGTGGCTGGGCAGGCGCACGAAGACACTCTGCAACTGTGGCTCCTCGACTGCATCTTCTTTTACACTCTCTCTTCGTAATTCTTTTCATGTTCCATGAGTCAAGGCTACTCTTGCTGGCGCATACAAGCCTGGGCGGGCGGGAATCTCAAGCTATTTCTTGAGGGCATTTCCTCTTCACGTTTGTCTGGCTTCATCACTACTGACATCGTTATCTAGCTCCCAGCCGTAATCGACAACATGGCAGATCCTCCATCCTCTCCAGTCGCCTCAACCGTCTCGGCGACTTCCACCAATCCGAATACTCCGCGCTCAAGTGAGCTACATGAAGGAAATTCGCAAGCAGAGCAAGAAAATGTCGACACCGGCAACCAAGCGGTGGCGGTTGATGCCGCGCCTTCATCGCCAGAGTCATCTAGTCAAAAAAATCATGATATTCAGCCGACATGGCCCAGTAAAATCGACCGGACGAAAATACGCGCCGAGGCTTGCTGGCATGACCAAAGCATTGATAATATCTTGCTAGATATACACTGGGCTGGACAGCATAGCCGCGCATTCTTGAAACTCCACACAACCTTGCACCTTGAGGGCGCACCTGGTGCCTCTCGGCATGGCCTCATAAACGCCTACATCTTCATATACCCAGAGCGAATACGCCAGCTTTCATTCACATCGCAGCCCCAATATTCACCTTTTGGCCCGCCTACGATAGCTCTCACCTTTGATCTCAGTAGACCACCTGCCCTCATTCTCCCCAAGACGTATACTAGTTTTGGGCCAGGAGCAGAAGATACGATGCTTTCTCTTCGTAGTCTTGTTCAACAGACATACTTTACCGTCTTCGCATCTCTTCCAACCAGAAGCCTCTCATCATCCTGGCTACAGCAATTTTGTCAAGATATTACAGAGCATAAACTCACAACCATCGCATCTCTCGCAAACCTGAAATCTCTGTATCAGGGCCATGGCGCTCAGGTGGTTGAAGGTGACAGTCAGCTTGACGCTGTTGGTAACCAGGGCGATGTTGCTGCCCCTGCTGCCCCAGAGCTTCCAGCTTATGAGGCCAATCCGAGTTTTCCTCCACGGTCTAGTAAGTATTCCATCTACGCAAATTAGCCAACGGCTTCAAGATGCTTATAAACGTACTAACCGCTTGTCTAGCTAAGAGAAAAAGGTCCTATGATGAGAACTCTACGATTGGACATGACTCCAAGTCGACAGGGGTTGCAGCTATGCAAGCCCTCATTGGAGACATGCTGGAGGCAAAGCTCACCGCTCATGAGCACAGGGTGGGAGCGATGCTGTCCGCTCACGAGCACAAGGTTCAGGAGATGCTATCTGCTCATCTATGTAAGGTAAATGAGCAATTGGCCATTAATAATTACCATATTGCAGATCAGATTGAGTCTGTAGAGGAGTGGGTAAGGAATGATATGGTGAATGAGTTGACAGACACGATCAACAATAAGATACTTGAAGAGATGGATGGAGTGCAAGAATCTGTAATGGAGCAAATTACCTCGATGCCATTGCAGGCTCATCTGACATTTCCCAACCATCCATTCCTATGATTCCTATGAGATAGAGTCCATAACGATTGATGACAGCCAGCCTTGATTGAATATATGCTACTGGAAAGCTGATTAATACACTATTTGACGCTGATAATTCTTCTCATTTGTTCGATATGTCGTTTCGTCCCTGCCATTTGACACACGCTTCCATTTGGGAATGAGGTACCATCTTTCCCTCTTTCCTCTAGTAGAAAGGTGACTTAATCGAGACTGCATGCAGTGGAATCTCAAAAGTGCTACCCCGCTTAAGCTTTGCGACAAGGCTCGGCCAACGAATTATATGTGCTGTATGTATCTGCATTTCAACATGCAAGCTCGGGATATTTGATTGGTATTCTATCCGTAGAAAATGGGGCTGTTTGTTAACTATGCCTGTGTGCCTTCACTCATGCACCAGAGGGTGTCTAGAGAGAGGGGCAATGTATTCCGGCTATATTTCTTATAATGTCACCAAATAATCCCATCTGACGGCAATGTTAACACACTCTAAACACCTAGCCCAGATATCATAAAAGCCACCTACCCTAGCACTCTATTAATATTTTATATGATGAATTTCGAGATTGGGCTGTCTGCGGCGGATCTTGGTAATGAGTTCTGAACCCAGCTTAGCAAATTGTTCTTACCTGTGATAGCTCCGTCTAAAGACAGCGATGCCCTACTCCAAGCAAATATCACTAGCATCACCCACGGAGAGCTCACTCCAGGTGGCGACCCTGCGACCCTTCTTATTTTTGAGTTCCGTCTCATAAACATGCAAGCCTCGTGGCGATTTACCTACTGCAAGATATCTGTAACTATTGGTGACGCCAGCGGGGATGTTACTCTACAACCCAAGATCTTCAAGGTCGCCCCTGATGGCTTGTTCACTTTAAATAAAACGTCTTTGGTAAAGGATACAACGCACACTACGGCTGGGCATCAGGGCGGCAAGGCCAGTGCGTTTTCCGCGGATGCGGGTTTCGAGTGGAAGATAAGCGAGCGCAAGCCGGGAGACTACGTGACGGCACGCCTGATTGGTACCAAGAAGTCGCTGGAAAAAACCGACCGAAATGACACCACAGAGTGGTCAATTGAGAATTACAGTGAAGATGGAATGCCGACCTTCCTCAGCACTGCTATATTACTGCGCCGCAAGTCCAACGCCCCTTTCAGTTTGCTAATTAAGGTACATGTAGACTCTATGGCCGAGTTCAAGCCGAAATTTCGACATTTGTCTGGCCGGAAGAAGGTAGATGCAGTACAGCCTACAGAGATACACGCGGAAATCCTCGACCCTATCAAGGTGGACTTTACCAATATGAGCGAGCTAGACTTGGTCAAGCTTGCTGATGTTATCTTTGTTACCATGATAGAGGATCAGCAGGCGACCAGCAGTACCTATGGTTGGTCCAAGTATATGTATTGTCTATCCACATGTATTAACTATTGGCAGCTACCCCAGAAATCCAACGTAAAGAGAGCAATCCAGGGGTGCTTATCGGTATTCGCCAAAAGAACGAAGAATATCCTCGGGCACAGCCTGTCAAGATTCGCCAAACTCTCTTTGAAATGCCTAATATCAACCTGCTGAGTGGATTCCTTGAGCTCTGTGCGCCATTGCAGAAGGTTTTTGCCCCATACCTGAATGATGAGGTCTTCAGACGACAAGCTGAGGAACTGACTAGTCTATTTCAAAGCAACATAAAGCTTAGGCAAGAAAAGGCATTAGATTTCTTACACTCACTTGCGTTTACTACTGGAATAGATGACGCAACCCAAGGTACTGGTTACAATGATGCGTTGATGGTGGAACTTGAAAAATTACATATACCCGAATCATTACAGAAATATTCAATTCCATATCTAGAAAATGAAACAACTCTAGAAGAGGTTGTGAAACGAGCTGCGGAGTTCCGAAGCAATACGCAACTCAGACAAAATAGTGCCTTAGACCTGCTACATGTACTAGGTTTAGAAGAGGAAACAGGAAACGAGGACCAAAATCTGTCAAAAGGTGCCAAAGAACAAAGCAATCACCCTGACTACGAACATGGTCCTGCCCCAAAAGACGATACACAGTCTGATCCAGGAGAGAAAACATCTCAGCAAAATACTCCAATAACTGCTACAGAACGCCAACCACAACCACGAAATATTGGCCCAAAGTTTTTCGACTGGGCCAATCTTTGGGCTCATAAGTTGGAACCAACAGATGATATCATGCAAAAGAAGTATCTGTATACACTGGCGCTGTACGAAACTGCCAAGGTCAACGTCAAAACACAAGGAATTGGTATTGGGCTAGAGGGACTAGTCAAACTTATCCGGCACTGGTTCCACAAGGATGACCTTTTGCCATACTTTCGATCACTAGAACGTGAGATCTTGCTCCCAGTGAAAGATCTAGAAGAAGAAAACAAAAATCAACAGCTCAGAAACCTCGACACAAATCTATCTGATCTATCCAAGTTTGCCGGATTTGACACGCGGCTGACTTCAATTACGTACGGAAGCAGTAACTACGGCACTATAACATTGTTTGAGTTGACAGGAGCGGTGGAAGGCGTCCCCACTATGATTCGGCCTTTGGCAGCGATGAGAAAAGTCCCAAGAAATATTATAGAGAAGATGGGCCAGGGCATCAATGGATCGATCAAAACATCGCTTACTATGCCTAGTCATAAGGTATGGGGCGATACCGAACAGAAAAAAACTGGGCGGCTTAAGCCAATTTCATCGAAGCCAAATCTTTTAAACCACGGCTCCCATCCTGTCGGGATCAACTTGAGAATCGCTCTCAGCATGGACCGCCTGGATACGCCAAGGAATAAATTCATCGCTACTATACCGCAGATGGTTACAATGCTACATCACAAAGCAGATATAATAGAGAATATCGGGTCAACGTCTGTACATGTAGAGGAGGAGGTGGAAGAGCCGTGGGTGCAGATGGAACTTGGCCCAAGAGCAAATGGGCATGAGTACAATACTCCTCGAGTCCAAATTATTATATTAGCGCCGGCTATGGGGAAATGGGTAGACGAAATATTTATGTGGAAGTAAGCCATATTTAGAGTAAAATTTGCCATGAGTTTGTTGTGGATGCGATGCTACAGTTGGTTGCTAACACATCAGATGGAAGGACTAGCAACCTACTTACTCGTTGGTAAACAGCTTCTGAGAACCAAGTACCCTTTTTTGCCTCTACAAAACACCAGCCATCATCTCTCTTACATCGCTTACCTATTTGGCCAAGAGCAGGCTGGCTCACGAGTCAAAAGGCTGGCTCTTTTAACCATAAGTTGCATAGCATTGACGAGACGACTAGAGCCTCTGGCTTACTCGGGTATGACACGACGCAGCTCACAGCGCTTATCCTCCTATTATCCACTCCACTTGGGGCAAAGATACAGAGCTGTTGGCGGGTCGATGCTCTAAAAACCTTGTACTAGTCGAAGCGGCAACAAAAGCCTAAAATGATAGGGCTGCTTCTTCCCCATTTATTGGAATCAATACACTATGCCATTTAGAGCCGTCCAAGACTAGGGATGACAGAGTCATTACTTAGTCGCTGTGCCCCAGCACAATACGAAATGAATTGAAATTGACAGCATTGGCATCTCAATGACAACTGATCGCACAAACTCAATCACTTGAAAAGCGCAATCGGACGACTAATAAGAAGCTCGCCAAGATGGTGAACACCGGAAAGCCCAGCATGGCTTGTGCCACTTGTAAAACACGCCGGATCAAAGTAATGAATCCACCCAGTCTTCTTGGCAATTGTACCTCTACACAGCCATTCTAATCCGCAGAGCAGTGTGACAGGCGGTATCCTGAATGCTCTCAGTGCAAAAGATCTGGTTGGATGTGCCCCGGGATACCGTCCGAATCCGATGTCATGTTCCGGCACCACCGCACTCGTCGGGGGGCCAGAGCCACTCAGCCAGCAAGCTATAGCCAGTCACCAGAACCAACAAACAAGCACAGGATTATCGAGCTATCGCCTGCAACTACAGATAGGGCTACGGCCTTTTTTCTGTATCAATACGCATTCAGTCCCGAGCTCTGCGCCAGCACCGGCATCTCTCCAGGAGTCCATGAGCATTTGCCAGTCCTCCTTCAACATGAGTCGCCTACGGGAGCGCTTAATACCATCGTTGCAGCTGCGGGACTCGCCGCTTTGGCGAATGCTGGGGCTTCAACGTCGTGGAAGTACGAAGCATATCATTCATACGGGAAGGCTCTCCAACAGCTACAGGTTGATCTCAAGGATCCGGTCCGCATGAAGTCTGATAGCACGCTGGCCGCTGTCATGTTGATGGGCACTTTTGAGGTAAAATATCCTTATGTTTCTCATTTTCTCTTGTAATACAATTGAATATTCGCCAGAGCTGACTTTCTCGCACTAGATGATCTCGAATGGTGACCTGTCGTCAATGGAATCATTCGGCCGCCACATCATAGCCGGCGCTCAATGTGTTCAGCTTCGTGGGCCGAGCCAGTTTCGCAACTTAGTATCCATCATTCTATTTATTCAGTTACGTCGTCTTATTGTACGGAATTTTCTTCTTTATCAAAACAAAGTCATAAGCAATGAGTTTAGCGCATGCTGATAAATAATAGGTCATGACTTGCCATCAACTTCAGGAGCCATTGCCTTACACTCTCAAGGCGTGGTCTCGATGGACTGAAGACCCCAGGAAGAAAGATGAGGCTTCTCTGAATCGGTTTTCTGAATTAAATGAGGAACTTGCAGCCATCCGAGCTGAGATTAAGAAAAAGGCTATACGTAGCCCTGCCGTTGTGACTGCTATGCTGCAGCCAATCGACGACAAGATTGAAGATTGGAGGTCGAAGCTTCCAGACTCGTGGAATTTCAAGTCGTACAGATCTCTAGTACCAGGGATCCATCCAGCGACTGGAGGACAAATGTTTCAGTATGATGACTATCCGGATTTCTGGGTTGCTTCCACTTGGAATAATTACCGCATGGTTCGTATTCTGATTCATGAGTCTATAATGGCGGTAACAATGAAGTACGGCACAGACAAGGAGAAGGCGAGGCTCAAGCACTCAGCACAGATACTGGCTGAAATGACAAACGGAGTTTGCTCCAGTGTTCCGTACATTTTGGGCGACAGGTGCAGCAGACGCTATTCGAGAGCCAGCTTCGAAAATAAAAGGCCAGACTTGAGACGAGCGAAACCAGGAGGATACACATTGTTGTGGCCATTGTTTCTAGCTGGGTCGCTGAGCACTACTCCTCAAGATCAGCGAGAGTGGATTGCCCTCGTTTTGAGGGAACTGGGTCTGCGCATGGGCATGCAACTGGCCATATCGATGGCGATAAAACTGGAGCAGACAACCTCTTCATTTTCGGATCCCAACCTATGGATTATCGGCGAATTTTTCCCCAGCTAGTTGAGTTGACGGCGGAGCACTTGATCCTTCTTCCTTACCTTTAGCCCCATGTTACTTATTGTCGATTATTATTTGATACTATTTATTACTTTTCGCTACTATCCGCCAAGTCCTATCGTGTGGGCCAAGATGACTCGTTCTCGTTCATGCTGCAAGTCTAAGGATATACGACTGGCTAAGCCTTGTTTGTTGATCAACTGTACTAAAGTATGACAACAGAACTGGCTGAGGCAGCGCTATGCCTTAGCCAGCTAGTCTTCCGAAGTAGCCAATCAGAGGCTCAACTGCTGCTCTAATATGCCTACATTTGGCCTATATCCTTGCGAGCACAATGCTTCAAGATTGTAATTGCCGTGGCAATCGAGATATTGGTAGCAATCTTCCACCAGTGTTTAGAGCTGAATGGATTCAAGGCTTGCATGTTCTATGCAGGGGTTAACTATCGAAATTCTTTATGGGTTTCATACGTCACGGACGAGTTTCCGCGGAGCTATACGCTCATCTCTGGTATTTAAGTAGCCCGTTATTCCTTCCAGCATGTCAATACAAGCATTCTAAATCATTCATATCTCTCCTTTAGCTCTTTTGTCGAGACTGATAGGATGGCGCTGCTTTCTGTCGTTCTCGCCACCCTCCTAGCGGCGGCACCATGCTACGCTAATAATGGGTGCCCAAGTTCATTGCCATCGACTCCATCGGTCACGACAAGTCAAGGAACACTTTTAGGCGGAAAATGTAACACAACAGACGTAAATTTCTTTTTGTCTATTCCTTACGCAAATCCTCCAAAAAGATTTCACGCTCCTGTGCCGTATACAAGAGTATTCAACAAACGAAACGCGACGGTTCCCGCTCCGGCCTGTCCGCAATTTGGGACGACTTTCATTGAGACGGAAACGCAGTCTGAGGACTGGTACGTATTTGTCTACTATCGTGGAATTTATACACATATCCCTTTTTGCCTCTTTCTAATAATGACCAAACAGCCTCTTCCTCGACATCTGGGTTCCGGAGCGCAAGCCGCATGAGTCTAAGCTGCCTGTCAAGATATGGCTCTTTGGTGGCAGCAACGAAGCAGGCGGCATCTCCAATGCAATGTACACAGGGTGCTACGCCGCCGAAAACGCCATCCAGGTCAATATCAACTATCGCATTGGACCTCTGGGGTTCCTGGTAGCTGAAGAGGCTGGTATCCCTGGCAATGTTGGCATACAAGATCAGCTTCTGGCGCTGAAATGGATCAAGGCCCACATTGAGTCCTTTGGTGGCGACCCTGTAAGTCTTTTCTTAACTCTTCTCATACCACTTTTTTTCAGCTGCTGACAATTGGCGTTATTCTCATCGATGAAATATAGGATAAGATGGTTCTTTTCGGGCAGTCAGCTGGCTCTTTTGACACTTTTACCATTGCAACTATGGATGAGGCACCCAGTCTGATTAATGCTGCTATAATGGAATCAGGAGGCGGTAGCGATATGGCTTCAGTTGCAGAGGCCAAGCCCTGGAATGATCTTTTCCTCACCAGCTTGGGCTGCAAGCCATCCAATGTAAGTGGCTCACTTACACCATTTTACATTTCCAACTGTGTTTGCCAACGCTAACCTCGTACCTTAGTTCACCTGTATTAATTCCAAGAGCGTGACCGAAATGCAGCAAACCGTTTTGCAGATGCCCGCTGGGGATGGACCGACATTCGGTAGCCCCCTCTCCAATCTCGGCCGAGGCTTTAGCTGGGGCCCTGTTGTAGATGGCAAAGTCATTCCCAAGGCCCCTGCTTCAGTCGGCGTCAAAGTTCCATCTATTTTCGGCTCAACCGCTTCAGAAGGCACGCTCTTCGTCTTGGCTACGTACTCACAAAACTTGACAAAGCAAACTGAGAGTGTTTACGACGACTTCTTGAATTATCAGTTTGGCCCGCTTGCTTCGCGAGTCAACTCGACCTACCCGCTCTCCAAATTTCCGCCAACCGCCTCTATTCCCAACTCTGCCGATGCTGCCATCGGTGCCATCTTTGGTGATTACGCCTTCAAATGCACTGCTTACAGAGGCCTTCAGAAGGGTATCGCCAACAGGGTGCCTGTTTACGCCTATTCCTTCGCCCGCGTTCCCTCATGCACCTGGTTAACATCTGTCCCCGATGTCCCTTTTGTCCATAGCTTTCTTGGAGCCACGCACACTGCAGAGCTTCCATTTGTCTTTGGCGTGTTGGATGGACTGCCCGCACCTGGAGGGAACTGTACCTCAACTGCAGATGAGTTCCAGGTCAGCAAGCAGATGATATCTTCGTGGGATAGTATGGCAGCTACAGCTAGTCCTGGAGCCCATTGGCCGCGCTACCTTGGAGGAAGTCAGGGAAACAGCGGCCTTGGAATGATGTATCTCACGAATGAGACTGTTGTAGGTGAGATAGACTACAGCGTTTGCCCTTTTTGGGACGAGATAAGAGAGGAGCTGTTGGCTCTGGACGCTCAGGGGAAAGTGAGTGGACCCTAAGAGAATGGAGTAGCGGCATTGTGTAGATAACTTTTCATTCTTGATTTCCGGATCAGACTAGTCAGATAGAATTTGTTAGTCCTTTTAATACACTGCCTCACGGCTACGATTAGATTTAGCAACTTCTTAACGCGCGAGGTCCCGACTCATAGAGTAGATGAGACCCAGCTTTCAACAATAGAATTTAGGCTATGAAAAAAGTGTAAGCTAGGCTCTCGCTTTGTTAAAGTGTATGACAGGAGTGAGGTGAAGCAGAGGCTAGCGTGTTAGTGGCTGTCATTTTCTCAGCGGCCAGCCATGAACTCAATGGTTAAGATGCTGTCACTGCATATAGATGCTTGGCCTGCTGCCCTTTGCTTACACACGGGATGCTCTTGAATCCAGCCAATCAAACCTGTCAATGGTTCTACAACGGGCAAAGGCTAATGGAGCTTTGGACCGGGTCCAGACGATCATCTCCGCCAAGAGAGTCTCCAGCCAGCCACAGCAGCGGAATGCGGACTTGAGTGTGTA
This sequence comes from Trichoderma evansii, assembly GCF_050947405.1. NCBI lineage: Eukaryota > Fungi > Ascomycota > Sordariomycetes > Hypocreales > Hypocreaceae > Trichoderma > Trichoderma evansii. Next base: position 611,074 of record NW_028145186.1, on the reverse strand, counting down.
TATACCGGCTGGACAAGAATAGAGTTGAGCAGATATAGCTTAGGAGTGTACTTGATGCCGCCAATGAGCCAACCTGGTGCGCGGAGTTGTTGGCGGACTACAGAATACAAGTCGAGGGCAGAAGGAATTCGTGGACTTTGGACCTGGCAAGCCACTCAAGCACCACTGCGGGCGAAAAAGAGCCCGGAAGATATAAAGGTGGAGAATCTAGCAGCGAATCTGGGCATCTCATTTGCTGGACCCCGGTCAAGCCACACGGAGCAAAGAAGCTCCTCGATGGCGCTAAGCATCGCCCATTTCCAAGGATTTTGGCATGAGTCAGCCGATTCAGCCAATCCGAGGCTCAAGAGGCCTGTCACCCGGGAGCTGCCGCCGAAACGCCACCCAAGCCACCATCTCGAGAATCTATCCGATCCCTATTATCGATAGCTTCTTTTCTTCTTTTCTGTGTCTTTTTCTTCTTTTCCTCCTGAGTCACGGTTCGGAGGCCGCGTCAGGGGAGACGCATCGAAATGATAAATACCTAGCCATGTCCGCAGCGGACTTTGAATCTCCATCCATATATAAAATGGGTGAATCAACAATGCATTTCTTCTTCAGACTACACGCATATCAATCACACTTATATCAGCACAACTACGAACCTCCTTAACTCACAACGTTCGAGTATCAATATAACAAAACCCTCTCAACTATTCTTACATCTCTCAACATACCACACTCCAACATGTCCATGATCGGTCGTCTCTGGGGCTGCTTCAACCCACCCACTCCTCCAAAGAGCAGTGATGCTATTAGATTCGGCGTTTTGGGAGCTGCTGGCATTGCGTAAGTCGAGTCATAATGCTTCAAATGTCTAAGCCGAGTCCAATTAGCGTATATGGCTAACATGAACCCCGATAGACCCCTTGCCTTATTTACCCCCGCCAAATCACATCCCGAAGTGATCATCCAGGCCATTAGCGCTCGTGATCGCAGCAAAGCAGAAGCTTATGCAAAATCCCATAATATTCCCGAGGTCAGGGATACTTATCAAGGTAAGGCTATAGTCAACAAATCCATAATTTTCTTAGTCTCTTTTTTCTTCAAAGAGAACAAGCATTAACGCTCAGGTTCTAGAACTTCTTGACGACCCCAACATCGATGCCATCTTCATCCCTCTGCCAAATGGCCTACATTTCGAGTGGGCCGTTCGAGCCATTCGCGCCGGGAAGCATGTACTGCTTGAGAAACCTTCCGTGTCCAACTCTACCGAAGCCGAAATCCTCTTCAACCTGCCCGAGTTGAACCAACCCAATGGACCCGTGCTTCTCGAGGCCTTCCATAGCCATTTCTACCCTTCCTGGGCTCTGTTCAACTCATTAGTTGATCCCGCCGAAGTCGAACACGTAGAGTCACGCTCCATGATCCCCTGGTGGGCCAGCAACAAGGATCAGATTCACTTCAACTACAACCTTTCTGGAGGAACCATCATGGCCATGGGCACCTACAACTTTGCCGCGCTACGTCTACTTTTTGGCGAAAGCCCCGAAGAGTGCGTCGGCTGCGATGTCAAATCGTACACGGACGGCATACATGACAAGTGTGACTATGAGTTCAAGGCCACGTTCCGTTTCCCCAACGGCGGCACTGGCGTGGCTTCTAGTACGTTGATGGGCGAAACAGTAATGAAGCCATCATGGGTCACAGTCAAGACCAGAGAAACTATTATTCCCAACAGCGACTTGCCTGCCGGCCAGCAACAGTATCAAAAGCGTGAGCTGACGCTGCAAGGCCTCATCCACGGCGTCTTCTGGCATCGCATCGACATCAAAGAGATTAACGAGGTCCGAACAAAGGATGGTCAAGTTATCAAGCAATGGGAGAAGACGACTTGCCGCAAGGCATACACTTGGAAAGAGGCGGGCGGTGAGTTTTCTGATTTGCCTGGCGAGACTCACTGGATGTCTTACAGGCACCAGCTAGAACAGTTTGTCAACAAGGTCAAAGGGCGCAAGACACAGTTCTGGGTCGAGAGGGAAGATTCGATTGCCCAGATGAAGATGGTCGACATGGCCTATGAGAAAAGTGGTCTAGGGCCTAGGCCGACTAGTTCGTACAAGTGATGGAGCTACTTTTCCTTGGGAATTCTGGCAGTGTGTTTCCGGTATTTGTACTGAAATTTGAATTCTTTGTCTTCTTCTTTGCTAGTAGATATCCTTCTTGTTTAGCTCGAATTTGAAGGCGTTGGATGCGCCATCCGCCTAATTGTATAGAGAGCTCTTGATAAAATATAAGTCAAAGTCCAAAAATAAGGACAGCTGCTGCAAAACGTACCGAGATTTTCGGATGAAAGTGATAAGGCATGTCAGAAATTCGGATAAGTTGGGTATATATTATTGGCTCTTAGACCAAGGTGAAGCGGCCTTGTTAGCCCCAGTATCTAAGACAACCAACCAATCTCATGGAGTTGATATCAGTGTATGGCTTATGCGGGGACATGATGCCTTCCCAGATATTCCAAAATTCGGGCAGCTTCAACTATGAGCTATGCTATTTAATATTTTTGTTGCATTTAAATAACACACATCGTCCAGATTAATCGCGCCGACATTCACAAAATCAAGAAGAGAACGCAATATGGCTGGCAAAGTGGTTGCCGAGGCCATACAGTTGATATCATCAATGCCGCAGAACGTCATTAAGGACGCATATCTCGTGGCTTTTAGGTCGCCTAGCCCTCCCATCTCACCAAGAATCATTCAGCGGTCTATTGAAGAGTGGAAGAGGCCAGACGCCCAGCTACAGCTCCTACTAATGGGCGAGCCAAGCTTTCAGCAATATACTACTATACCGCAGCTTCAGCACCATCACACCTATGAAGATGGGACCCAAGCATTTATCAGGGTCAATGATGTACTTGAACCGAAGTTTGGCTTCTTCTCTCGACAGAAAACGGACACATTCTTTCAAGGGATCAACAGGCTCGACACCCAGACAGAAGCCTCCAGAAAGATCGACAAGTTGATGAAAGCGGCCGTAAAGTGCAAAATAAAGGCGGACCTACTGCTTCGAACCGGTACGCCTGAAAACACCGTCAAGGCGGCGGCGACACCTTGTCCGATCAAGACGGAAGTCTTCAGAGGAGCGGGGCTAAGCACTTATCCGGATGGATACATAGATTAGGCGACCAAAGTTGGTCCAGAGATGGCCTTTCCATAGAGCGGATGATATCGGGCGAAAGGCCAGCCGAATATAAAAGGGGGGGCTAGAGGAAAGATCAACTGCCAACAACCAAATATTGGACATTCCCATCCGATGTATGTCACTTGGGGTTACAATATTACTAGAAACATGAATCGCACTTTCGAGTTAAAGACAACAAAAACTCTTCTTGAAGCCCTTCCAAGATTCTATCAATACTTTTTGAGATTTCCATCTCTCTGCTCATCGTCAACGTACTACTAGTGTTCGCCCCAATATCATGGATAAGACTAGCCAGTGCAGCAGACACATGACGAGATACACAGACACAGTGTGAGAGACCAGTTTCAAGCTCTTCTGATAAACGTACTTTGCTTTGGGTACGAAGAATCATTCACTAGGTAGCCTACATGTACCTTTGAAGAGAGCATGTATCCATTACATACTTCCAAGCGGGGTAAACTGGCAGTTGTCAAAACTACATCGCAGTCTTGAGGAGCAGCACCGTCAAAATATGATAAATGATACAACAAGAAGCCAAAATTGTCGCGATGCGTTACTTTGATCTGTTCAGACAAAGATATTTGGAAGTCAGAGTATATGACCAGTTACTGATCGCATTAGAAACCCGTAGCATCCAATGTCTACCAAGTTTGCAGGCTCTACAGAGTAACTTCTGCGTCACATCCCACCTGTCCAAGGATCCTAGCAGGCACAGCACCCATGCTACAATATGGAAGACTTACAGCACGATTCGCTTACGGCAAGGGCCCCCAAAACATTCACAGCACATGTTTAGACACACAAGATTCGTCTTTGGAAAAGATTATTGCGCAGACAATGTTTTATTATCGGCGTATGGCCTCATCTCCAATTTAACAAGCTTATTCCGTGCATCACAACCCACTGGCTACTATACGAGAGTGAGACGAGACAGACCACACCGACAAATTGTATTACGATTTAAATAAAAAAGGATAAATCGTAATCAATTTGCCGGGGTGGACTATCCCCTCTCACTCTTCTCTCTTCGCCAGCAGTTGTGCTGCCCACTAAAACCAGGGGGGAAAAGAAGAGGAGAATAAAAGAAAAGGGAAGAGGATAGTGATATACTTACATTGCAACCCGCTGCAGCTAGCTACAGTGGGTGATTAGATTACCGAAGCATATCGTGAATAATACAGCTCTGCAAAATCTAAAGAAGAGAAAGAGAGTGTAGTGCTGCACTATTGACGGCATGTCTCGGTAATCTAATCCCCCACCGTCGCCATCCGCAGCCCACTAAAGCCAGGAAGTCTGATATATTCGTGTCGAGGGTAAAGGCAAAGGGAAGAGTCGACACATCGAGCGAAGATGAAGATGGAGATGGAGATGAATGTGAAGAAGGAGATGGAGATGAATGTGAAGAAGGAGGTGGTGGTGATGATGAAGACGGAGAGTTTGCTGACCCAGCCTTGGGCTCAGTGCTGCCTTTTAAACCAAGGAATGGCAAAAAAGAGACGAATGGCAAAAAAGCCGCTCGTACGCCCCTCGTCGAGGACAGGCTGCTGCGGCTCTCTGAGCTCGTGACTGTGATTGTCATGGGATCGGGAATCATTGATTGGTGCACATACAAGGAGCAAAGTCCACATTCGAGGGGCCAATGGAAGGGGGATGCGTGGATGCGTGGATACCGGACTGAGTCTCCCCGCGTTATGCTGAGTTGTGCAGAGTTGTGCTGCCCTGAGTTGAGCTGAGCTGAGTTGAAGCCGACATGGGCAGAAACAAGTCCAAGCGCAACAGCAGATGAAACAGACAGCAGGGCTCCAGAGTCTTCAGAGGCTCCAGAGACTACCCGCCCTGACGCCACAGTTGCTTCCATTTGCTGTTCCGAGTCGGTTTAGTGTCCCTCGCTTGATCGGGAGCAGACAGACGCCATCAGCCCCTACTCCAGGATCGTCCGTACAGATGCCAGTGTACTGGTTCAGTCTGAGCTTCAGATACTTGTTTATACTCGTTGTAGCGCCATGGATGCTACCTTGGTCTACCAGAATTAGGTCGAAACTCAACACAAACCACAAATATGGGCAACAATAGGCTTTACGGCGCCATAAGCCCAGAAACCTTTTGGGCCCATCGCTCTCAACATGGTTGCCGTACAAAAGTATAAGATGGCTACGCTTTACGCTCTGTTTCTCTCCCTTCTTCTTTTCTTTTAAACAAGTTAACATCGATCTTCTCATCAGTTCTTCAGTCCAAAAACGAAATTTCAGTGAGAAATAACACTCAGCCGTTTAACCGTCTCAACCACTCCATCCACTCATCATCATCATCATGGAGCGAATCAGAATCCCCCGCGTAATTGGCCTCTCTCGAGTTCGCTTCCCAGACGAATGGATCCTGGCATTTATACTCCATATCAACCTCGCCTGGGTTATATGTGCCATTGTAATACTCGTCGGGCACGCGACCAAGGCCTCTTCTCGCCTGACAATTCCAGAAAACGGCAACGAAAGCGGGCCGAAGCTCTTTTGGTTGGCCTTAACCAAAGTATTCTCGCTGTGGTTCCGTCTCTTTTTATTAACCACTTTCTGTGAGCTAATCAACGTCTTGTCCTGGAGCCTTGTTTGCATCATGGCCATCTGGTCTGGCGTGAGATTACCACGCCTTTTGCCAATGATAGATCAACTCTGTGCCGCCGTGGGGCTCGATTTGTTGCCCATTTTCCGCAGCCACTATCGATAGGAATGGATGAAACCATGCCTTGTGAGTTTTCATAGGAAAATTTGCTGGTGTACTTTATTAGAATGGTTTTTTGTCGGAGTGATGGCTCATCGGGATATTGTGGCTTCTCTACTTTGTATGGAATATACGATTCTTACCTGTTTTACTGTTGAGTCTTGCACTAAAGTATAAAGTCGGGATGAGGGAACGTATACAAAAGTCTGCATTGTGGACTTATTGATATGGTTCTGGCTTGGTGGAGTGGATTATGTATAAAACATCGGCCATATATCAAATACACTAGAGTTTGTGCCAGTTTATTATATTGAGTTTTGCGTTGGCTCAATAGTACGAGCATCAATCCCTAAACAGCCGCGTAATGCAAAGTTTATGTGCCATCTTAAAGCCTTTTAGTTAAATATATTTCCATTTCATCTATATATATGCGAGTAAAATTTGTTGCTTTGTTTTGCCTATACGATTTACACATCTACATATGACTACTCTCGCCTCTTATAGCAAAACGAACAGCATTTACATACTCAACTCTACTATTCAACATACAAAGGAGAAAGCACGCATAAACCAATCTAACGCATCTCATATACGATATTCATATACACATCTGCACCAAACGATTACAATATGCCGTCTCCAACAAGCATCCTTCATTACACTGCGGATCCAGCAACGCACATATGCTCCGTCATCGCCTTCTACCACCTCCATCTCACCTTTATCATCAGCTACGCATTCTACGCCATCAAAACCCTCGTATTCATCTCCATCAAGGGATTCTTCTCCTGCTGCTACGACTTCAGCATCATCGAGGTCTGGGCAGTCATGAAGCGCCTTATGTGGACGTGGCTCTTTCTCTTCCATGTCGCATTTTTCATCGAGGTCGCCGCGTTCATGTTCTGGGCTTATCCGCTTCTGTTTGGCTGGCGCCGCGAGGAACTTGATGACATTGACTATCTCCCGCTGGTGGTGCGGATGAACAGGGCGACGGATGGCTGGATGGGGAGAGACTGGGGTGGCACATGGAGGATTATTGGGTCGGGATTTCGGAGCCTTATTATTAGGTTTAATCAATAAGTGCAATACGTTTACCAGCGATAGGTAATTGAGGAGTATGGGAACTTTACGAATATATGTCAAATTATGAACGTTATATGTCATGACAGAGCGGAAATTATTTCTTCATTATAACTTGTGAGATCTTAGAGGAGAAAGAAACTGCTTAAAGCTTTTTGCCGTGGATTCTATGAAAGCAGCCAGTAGTACTGCTAGAAACTACCTATGTATAATTCGAAATTTAAATACATGCGTGAATAGACAACCATGAGAGGCAAGATATCTGCCATAAAAATTGGAAAAGATTAAATGATCAGTCCAGATGCGTTTATGACGTTTTCCCTCTGTTATCTTTTAGTTGCAGAAATTAGAAGAAGAAAAAGGCTGGAAGGACAGCGAGGGTGTCATTCATAGAACTATAGAAAATGAAAGAAAGTATAGGAATTTGGAAATAATGCAGGTCGAGAAGGCTGCATTGCGCAAATTAAAACAGAAGTAGTGGCAGAAACGTTAAGAGCACATAAAAATTCTGATCAGCTGATTCGTACATATTTTAATGTGCTTCCTCTTTGCCTTTTGACTTTGGTGACATGCTGTGTAACTCCTTTTGAGATTCATTCTGCCCATTATCAAGAATTTGAGGCGATGCACGAAGACGAGTAGGTGTCTCTGACGGAGCGGTTGGGTAATGTTGCATCATCGGATACATGGTATACATGTCAGAATATGGTGCGGGAGAATAGTAAGTATGCCCAAAGGAATTGTATAGGGCAGGACCACCCTGTGGCGTCATGTGGTTTGCCATGAATGGCTGTATTGGATGGAACACATAAGGAGAGTAAGGATAAGGCGGAATAATGGGATAAAAACAAGACATCGTTGGTCCAGCATCCTGCTCATGAGGAGTTTCCGCATCTGATTTCAATAGAGACCGGGTAGGAGTTTCCAAATTCTTCTTGTCTTTAACCTCTTCGTTGGATGAGTTGCTAACCTTGCGTTCATAAGAATACTGGCTTTCTTTGCCTTGGTAGTCGTCGTCCGCATATCGTTCAAACTTCTCTGGAAAGTGCACCATTTTGGAGACAGGTTTTGATTCTTCTGTGATGCCTTTATTCCTGGAATCAAGAACAAAATTCTCTCCTTCTATCGCAACGTCATTTACGTTGTTGTTTCTCTCTGCTCTACCAGACTCAATCTCTTTTCTATGACCAGAAACTGATGGCTGACAATCAAAACCATGAGAAGAAGACTTGGCTAGAAACTCGGCTAGCGTTGCTGGGATTTCGTCATTGGCGGTTACGCCTGTAACTGTAGAATGCGTACACTCCTTTGCACTCGCTTGAAGAACTTGATGAGCTTCGCTATTCATTGGATTCAGAGGTATCGTGATATCTTGTTGTTGCTCGGTGGAAGATGAGGAGGGATGGTTTGCTGAAAGTGTTGAAACAGGAGGTTTGAATACATCAGCATTCATGATTCGATTGGTATTGCCGCTGCGATTGCCGATTCTACCGCCATGCCAAGTGGACGGCATGCTAACGGAGGATCCTCGCTGAGAATTATTAACAGCGTACGAGAACCCGTTCAATGTCCGAGTACGTTTCCTCTCAACCTTGACAACATGCCCATTAATCGGTTTTCGATGCTGTTCAATGATGTTAGCGAAATTTCCTATTTTCTTTCTAACTAAACTACATAGATTTAACTCACGTAGCTCATAATAGCGTTGTCGACTGAATCAGGGCGCACAAACTCTACAAATCCAAAGCACGTCGTGATAGCTGGATATCACCATTGGTTAACATCATACTCATAGGAAGTGATTAATGATGTTTGCTTACTTTTGCCTCCAGTTTGAGGAACCTCTTTTGTCGCTATTTCAGCACAAAGCACCTTACCGCATGAGCTGGCGAGCGATTTCAAACCATCTGAAGTCATAGTCCAGGGTAGGTTGCCAAAGTATGCTGAGCGACAGTCTTTCTCGTATTGAGCATAGTTTTGCTGATCGCCTCTTTTATTCTGTTGACGAGTTCCGGTTTTGGGGTCGTATGCATCGACACAAAATTTAGGATGTCCTTCAAAAGTCTATAAAAGTGACTAATTAGCTTGGTTCTCTCCGGCTTATGATAAGTAAGAAAAGGAAGCGAGAAAAAAATTGAAGTATCATATACCTTTACTACCGATCGCAAGGAATCATAGCGCTTGTAATGAACTACCATTGCAGGCGGAAACTTCTCCGTCTTTTGGCTGCGGGAGTCCAAAGGATACACCTTGGCTATTGTTCCCAATGTACTAAGCAGGTCAAAAGCTTCTTGTCTACTGATCTTCTCCCCAGAGAGTTTGTAGACGACAAAACACGCTATGAATGATCATGATTAGTTCATACCTAAAGCCTGAAGAAGAACAGAAACTCACAGTGAGCTGTGGCCTTTTCAACACGACATGGGCGGCCTAGGATCATTGCTCCGCTTCCATATTTTTCAGCATTTTCGGCGTCAATATCGCTCTATAATCGAGTCAGCAGATTCACGCCTTCATATTTGCATTTGAACTCTTCGTCAGTGTTTTCTGCCTACCGTAAATTGAGAAAAAGCAAATGGCATTTGGCGCCCATCCCGACGAATCTTGACGAAGACGGTTCCGAATTGCGAGAAGTACTTTGTGACTTCGACTTCTAATCTTCCATCATCAAAATTCTGGCTAAGACTGGAGTATATTCGCGGTTAATGGATGCAAAGCGTTGGACTTTTAACATTTTCCAAGTAAAGAACTTACTTGGCGACAAATACACAGGCTGACGATGGATAAATATTCTGTGCGTCGGTTTGAAGCGGCTCACGAGGAATCAAAGCCCAAGTGGTGTCCTTCTGTGTGGCCTGTTTGCTGCCCTCATTTGGCGTCTCTTCGGTACTGTCTCCAGTCTCTTTTGGAGTGATATCCCCATATGCTAACTCAGGCGTTGGCTGATCAGTAAAAACGTCGTCTCCGCTGGCATCACCAATCTGGAATGCAAGTGAGCTGGATAGAATATATTTAGTAAATAGGACATTAAGATGATGGCCACAGATATATACACATACTTTTCACGTTCAAGGTATTTTTTTGGTTGCAAAGCCAAGTTGTTAGACGAAGCAGGCCGCCTGGGGCTTTTAATTGTTAACTGCCCGCAATAAATACTTCTTAGATGGAACTGTCTTACGCATCATTATTCCGGCTCGAAAAGGTATCTGTGCCTATGTAAAATTAATAACCTCAAAGAGAGCAACGAGCAGGCTTGAAGTTTTGCTCACCTTTAGCTGCAATCTCTTCGTTGGAAGACATTTGGCGAAGGACATCAAAAGACGAAGCTTTCATCAATGTCTTCTTTGGATAACGGAGCGAGGAGTAAGCAGGCATCGTTTCTTATGCTTGAGAAAAAGAGCCTTGCCAAGCTGCATTAGCATCAGTGCTGGGAAATAAAAGTGAATGTGGAAAGATAAATAGAAGAGGAGAGGGTGTGAAAACGGAGAAAAGGTGGAAGTGAAGAGAAGGTGGGAGAAAGTTATTGAAGAAGAAGAAGAGAGGGATAGCGAGTATGACCTACTTTGCTAGAACAAAGGAGAGATCGATGAGCACTTTGTATGCGATGAGAGGCTGCTTGTTTTCTCGCAAGAGTAACGAGATTGGGAACGAATAATTCGAAAATTGAAGATATGTGAAGAAAAACAAAAGGAGATGGATCACGGGAATGCGTGGCTTTAGAAATCAACTCAAGCATGGCAGTGCCAGCAGTTGGCAGGGGATTGGCAGAAGAGGAAAAATATCATGTAGGCGGCTGGCAGCAGTCATGGTGGTGGCAAGTATCTGTGCAAACAGTGAATACCAAGCTGCAGCAAAGCAGCATCCAACTGCACAACAATGAACGCATGATCGATACCAGGAGCAATGTACGTGCTTCCTGTCAGCAGTGCCTGAGCTCACCTATATCCATAGTACTATACACAAATACCGCCCTCGCATTTCAAATCTATAGTATACATTATCTTCTTTCCAGCTGTTTTGTACTATACATTTTATTTCTCCTTCTCATACCTCCCGAGTTAGTATCGTTACACATAAAACGCCAGCAGCACCTGATAGCTTCACTTCCAATGCAATGGCCACCCTTTATATAGTGACACACGGCCTACTTGGACGCTGGCTTCCATCCAGCACGCCTAGCCTGCTCCTTATCGATGGCATCTTTCTCTTCCAGATACGTCTCCAGAGTCGTAGGGGATGTCGTGCCCCACACCCTCCAAGAGTCCGGCTCGAAGGTGACGGCGCTAACTTGCCTTGAGAGCACCACGTATTCCACCTTGTCTTGGATCTTGACACTGCCAGGAATGGTTTCTCCCGTTGATGCATCATACCGGGAGACTTGCTGCGTGGATGAAATGGCGACAACAGCTTGTTCAGTCATGAGATTCTTGTCGTACATGTTGATTTGGTGGATCTGATGCGCTATCCGCTTGGGATAGAAGAGAGAGCTATTGTACTTGGTCACTTCGAAGTGAACCCGCTCTCTGGGATTCCGACGATCGATTGCGGCCATGAGCTTCTTTGCAAAGTCACTCACGCAAATCCTCTCCAGTGTTGCCTTATCTCCCGCAGCAAAGGCCTCTAGAACTTCCTGGTATAGAGCCTTAGCAGTGGGCGCAATCTTGCCACGGCGAGCCTTCCAATGTGGTCTAGTAGTCCAATTGGGCATAGACTTCAACTTAAAGTTGAGCAAAGAGACGGTTTCGATCGTCCAGTGTCTTAATCTGTTCCATTGGTACTGCGCAAAATCGGCGGGGTTAAGTGGAAGGCGAGACAGCGGCAGCGATACGAATGTGCCTAATGGTTAAGAAATACATGTTAGCCACAGCTCATTACTGATTCTGCTTTTCACTATCGGACATCTCTGCCATAGGGTAATTGGGCTACGAGGTATCTCTTCTTCAGAAAAGCGAGAAGAAGAAGGAGAAGAGTCTGAATGTAAGTGCGAACCTGGAAATAGTGGCCCCCCTCCATCCTTGAAGTATTCTGCGTTTGCCATCTTTTGCAGCTGTGAGATGCTCTGCTCTTTTGTCATCCTGCTGGAGCCTGCGCGAGCTGCACGATCCATCTCCCTCATTGTCTTGCTCCTCGAGGGCTGTGTTGCATATTGTCGGAATATCTGCGCAGCCAGAGGCCTTGCGGCGCATCTTAGAGAGTTCTTTGCGGTGCCATACGGCAGCATTGGCGCCGTAATCGGACGCAATGAAGGAGTGCGAGACATTGCGGTGCCCAAAATATTCGACAGAGGAGAATGGCAGGCGTTTCTTCTTCCTGGTTTCCCGAGCAATGATGGCGTAAGAACAAACAAGCACGCCGTCACTGGCCCACCACAACGCAGCATCCCAAAAAGCCGTGATGAATCGAACTTTCTGCGCCGGAATAAAAATTGACGGATTATTGATATTCCGAAAGCCGCGATGCCCTGTGCGGGGTGTTAAAATGCCGTCCTCACATGCTCTTCCCCGCCATTTTTCTTATCCACACAGGGCTTCTCTATGTGCGAATTTCATGCCACCTTCTTCTCGCTTTTGATAGCTCTCAACTCCAAAGCCTGAGCATCGCCACCATCTCTGGGAATCAATGCGGAGCTGGGGACACTGAGCTGTGTTTTGCCCGCATGATCCGCAATAGAGATTCTCCCATGTCACTAAGCTCTAGTTGAGCCGATTGGCTCGTCCGCTAATACTCTACCGGTCTTGAGAAATTGTGCCCACGCCTTTCTCTTTCCTCTGCTTGGCAATCAATCATGAGAGTCACACATCCATTTCTCGCCAAGAGCTTCCTGGCGCGGAGCTTAGACGAACTCAAGAGACGCTCTAGTATAGGTAATTTACAAAATTCTCTCGTCTCCAGATCCTCCATTCACCACCTCGTTAACACTTGAATCACCAGCATGGAATTTAGACGCTGTCAAGGGTCCCTCGGGCCCTCGCGAACTTTACGATTTCTCTAGCACCAATTCTGTAAACAAGTGTATTCTTATGTCCGACACATTGATTGGCGGCACCTCTTCAAGCCAGCTCGACTTTATCCCCCCCTCATCCTCGCCATCTGTACAAACTTCGACTTCGCCTAGCTCATACGCACGCTTCCACGGGCGCATCTCGACATCACTACCTTCAGATCGCTTAGTAATTCAGCGAACAGGTTACGCTGCGTTTCGAACTCCAGATCAACCCCCCACAGTTTTTGGTCGCTCCGTTTGGGATATTGATCCTTACACATATCTCGCATTACGAGTCAAGTCTGATGGCAGAGCATACTATGTCAACGTACAAACAGAGAGTGTTGAGCCAACAGATCTACATCAACACAGGCTGTTTGCAAAGCGGCCTGGGCAATGGGAGACTATTCTAATCCGATGGAATGACTTTGTACGCACAAATCATGGCTTTGTCGTGGAGCCACAAACAGAGATCCTGAGGCAAAAGGTTCACAGCGTGGGTATTGGACTGACGGATCGCGTCGAAGGGCCTTTCGAGCTCTGCATTGAGAGAGTATGGGCAACCAATGGAATGGAAGAGCGAGGTAAAGAACCAGAAAATCAAGAAGGAGAGCTGAAGAATAAAAAGGGCGAGAAGATCCACTGGTGAGATCGAGCTGAGAAATGGTAATAGTTCAACATGCCTGGCTGTTTTAATTCAGTAGATATCCTTGGTAATACCTGAATAATAATTTCTCATCTCTACTTGAGGTAGCTTAGAATGTCATCATTGTATATTCCATGTCCGGAATATGTAGGGTATCATTATTCTCGTATCAAAACCTAGCACAAAGCCTGCTACCTTTATCTCCAAGCTAGGCCTATGAACCACTCTCACTTTGTTTCTCTTTTCTCCTTAATCTATAGTACAAGCTTGTAAATCTAGTATAAATCAAAGATGGCCGATATGTTCTCTCGATTAGAAATATTGCAAATACAGGCGCCGAGCGCCAATGTCATTGGAATAGCCCGCTTAGAAAGTGTAAAAAAATTCATCATGGGGGTTATATTGGATGTTGGTAGGCAGAGTTGTAGCTATTCATAGTCAGTAAAATATCTCACCGTCAAAATTCGTGAATAGACATACCCCTATCGCCTTCATTCTCGTTGTAACCCAGCATCTTATCAATGTCCCAGGGATTATCGACATCGAGTGCATCGTCTTCATTAAAGGTGAAATATCCCACAGATGGGATATCTTGCTGGTAGTGCTGTGGGGTGACGGATGCGTAATTATAAAGTTGTCGTGGGTCTGGATAAGCGAACTGTAGTGGTAAATGGGCAACTGAGTCGAGATCATCGGCCAGATGAGACTTTACTCCAAGTGCAGACACTTGTTTTTCTTCATACTGGGGACCCAAAAGTTCTCTAGCAGCTTGAAAAGGATCTGCCTCTATGACTTTCATGAAAGTCGTCTTTTCTTTTGTGGAAAGAACAGGTAGAGCGCTGGATGCTGTTGTCATGATGCCATTGCTATTGGCGCTCATCCTCTCCATGAGATTGACACTGTCATCAGGAAGATATCCGACATTTATTATTGCCGAAAGAAGGTCATTTTCTGTGTTAGGATAGTCGTCAGACTGGAGGGCGGCATGGGAAATGTTCAAACTGCATTCAGTTTGGATGAGCTTTGGAGACCCAGCTTCGTCTTCAACTGACCATCCAAACGTAGAAAGGTAAACAGAAGGCTCGGTAATTTTCATTATGGGACATGCAACATTAAGGAAATATGAGAGAGAAACTTTATCTCTGCCGATTTGATCCCTCACGAAAGAATAGACTTTGGCAACCAAAGCCCATTTATTTCTGTAAGAGTCTTTGTTCCAAAGAGTAGTTAGGAACCCGGATGCAGTCTTCTGTTGTACTTCAGGGAATAATCTCAAGTAGTAGCCTGTTTGCGTCAAAGTTAGACAAGATTCGCTAAAGAAGAACTTTCAGTGTTACATACTTCGAAAGGCCATGAATGCATTGAGTGGGCGTTTGGCTTTATCGGCGGGAGCGTGTCTTGGTTGGTCTGTGAATGTAGATATTGGTTTACTGATCGAAGAAGATTGCGAAACTTCATTTTGGGTTGAATTCATTCCAAGAGATGTAAAATATCTCTCGGCAATTTCCAGGAGAGTGTCGTCTCGGAGGAAACGCAGTATCTCATCTGTCCGGAGAACTGATAGGTGCTTCTCCATTTCTTCTCTCGACATCATCTTGCTGTGTTGACTGTATCAATAAATTATTTGAATCTCTGATGTTTGAATTTCTTCTTTGATCCCAAACTAAGGTCAGTAAGAGAAAGATGGGGTTTATAGAAGAGAGAGCTGAATCAGAGAAGAGGGAGTGTGTTTATGATAGAGGTGTGGGTCTTGAAAGTAACTACTCCGTAGTGGGAGTTGACATTTCTGGCTAACAACAATATAGAAAGGTGGGTAGGGAAAAGATAAGCTAGCAAACAAGGAGGGGCGTGTGTTTGGTGGCGCAGTGGAGTCTGCTTTCACTCACTCCCAGCTGAGGCTGAGATCATTCACCTCTGCACAGGCCCACCAGATTAGTGAAACAAAATGACCGTTACCGGCTCACAATCGCGGGACGAACGTGCTATTTACCAGCATCTCGTTGGAGAAGTAGCTAATTACAGTCATCTTGCAACTTTGTATTTTACTGCATGACTAGCGTAGAGTATTAAATACAGAGATTTTACCTACGATTCGGAGACTTGAGTAGTTCAAAGTATTAACGGAAAAGTCATCATAAGGAGGTTTTGCTCAATCTCGTCTGGGTCTTCTTCGAATCTTAGGGCCCTAATCGCTGTTGTCAAGAAAGGAAGTGTCAGATTTCCGCGCAAGTCGGCAATAGGTTTCTTGACCTGCGAATAAATTTGTCATTAGATATGCGCGATTCAATGATATTGATGGAATTGTTTTTTTATTTACCATAGGCAGATTATAGAGATATTCTTGGATTAAACTCTCCACTGAGGTAGCTGTCTAAAATTCTGTCAGATATTTGGTCAGTGTGTCGACATTTTAACTGGAACCTACCTCTAGAGAAGGGTTGAAGTACGGGTATTCGCCGCCAGTTTGTGATGATAGGACATGAAACTGCTTTCTACATTCTTCATCTGTCAGTCGACATCGTGGCCGACTCGTCTAGTTGTACAATATTAATTACGGCATGAATTTTCATAAAATATGCAATCATACCTGGTCAAACTTTACCCGAAGGGTAGAGTAATATTCTCCAAACACGGAAGTCAATAGTGTTGCAGTACTAGGAAGTCTCAAAATGATCTGGATGTCTTGGAGATTGATGTATGGGGATTTTGAGAAGATTGGTCGGCATATATTTTTAATCCATTTATTCCAAGAAGAGCCAGGAACTTTCCTGCTGGGATGCCAGAAAGAGGCTCTGCCCCAGTCACCTCGTCCTACTTTGCTAAGAAGATCCTTTCCATTCTTAGAAAGCCTGATTTCGTCAAGATGAGCGCCAAACTCCATACCAGGGGAGTGATCTCCAGCATCCACAGTTTGTTGAGCCAGTCGCCATGCCGATCTAAGAAAGATTCGAATTCCTTCGTTATTGGGGCATGCAGAGAGCGCAAAATCCCAAGATTCGCATGTAGGCATACGAGAGGAGATCATGTAGGTCGCAAAAATTATCGTTGTAGCCGCGCAGGAGACAATTGATGCGACTTGCAATTTGGGATCTTTGGGCGGCAGCCAGGTTTCCGTCGTCAAAAGCATAGCCATCAAGCCCAAATTGCCCACATAGTGTCGCTCAGTAGCGTATTCTCTATTCCATGTAGCAATAATCGTTCCATCATCAGCTGTCATAATTTCTTCTTCGGAAGACACGCCTTGATGAACATCTCTTTCAAAGATAGAGACAGTGCTAGTATACCAAAGAGCCATCGCTCCTTTAATAGCGATGACCGGCTCATCCTTACTTTGGATGGCAATGGTGCGAAGTTTGGCGATGATGGGGTTATCGCCCTTCCAGTAACAAATGAGGCGATTTACAATATTTAAACAGGTAGCAACAATATCTGAATTATTTCACATTAGTTGTGAAAACCAAAAAGCCCATAAAAAAATACCTACAATCCAAACTGGGTGGCTGATGAACATTTGCTGAATCATTTTCACGAAGAAAAAGCTGTAGCGCCTTTAGACGGATGTCTGTAATATGTTTTCGAGGCACATCGGCCTCAAAGTCTTTCCATAAAGGCTCGAAACTGCATATATTCTCCATGTTGGATGAAATTGTGGAAAAGTTAGGTTTAGGTGATGGTCAAGTAATTGGGGCTGTGATACTTGTAGTAAGATGCGTTGTTTAGTCGATGGGTGATTAGGGACTGAGGTGGAAAGTGGTCAATATTTGAAAGTGAGCGGCAATTGAAACGCGAAGAGAGGGAAAAAAAAAAATGCACGTCCTCACCAGACCCCCAAGTCGATTTTCTCAACAACAACAATAACACCTGAAATTTTATGAGCAGTTTCAAAATTCGACCAATTTACCAGTTCTCATCCAACTCTGTTTACAAAATGCAGCCAAGTTTTCTAAATAACCAAGTTGAAAATACTTCTCCAGATGTGCCTATAACATTTGTGAGATGCGAAGCTCAGCAAAACGTACATGTGTTCATCCCAGAAGCTTTCGATCTGGATTTGGTAACGACTGTCGCGGAAAACTTTAGGTAATAATCCTAGATGTTTAAAAGAAGGCCTAACTCTCATTTTAAATAGTCGCAAAGTTCAACAACCTGTTCGAGTATACCATGATGAAACTTTTCGGAAGTTTAGATTATGTCCATTCCCCGAAGGATCCACTGGTAACACTGCCACTTACGGGATATTCCAATTCCTCTGCGGTAAGTGTGATATTATAAAATAGACCAGTGAAGCGATTTTTACTAATTGTTTACCGAGTACTAGATAAAACAGAGCCCAAGATCACGGCTAAGTCTATCCCGCGTGATAACGGGCGCGAACCAAATCGCATCCCGCGTCCACGCAACAGCTGGATCTTGTATCGCCAATACTTCTCGGGAGAATTTATTAAAACGTATCCAGGAATTACTGCGTCTGAGCTCTGTAAGCGTTACTTTCTATTTAAAAATTAACGACAACTAACATCAGCATGAATACAGCGACTCTTATTGCTGCAAAGTGGAAGAATGAACCGACCCATGAGAAAAATTATTGGCATTGCCTGGCAGAACAAGAAGAACGCAATCATAAACAGAAATATCCGGACTATAAGTTCAGAGTCAGGAAGCCTCAGATGAAGAAAAAGAGGGAACAGCAAGTAGCAGCCACCATAGGAGCTGAGACGAATTAGACGCCAGCGGTAAATGTCCACAACAGTCTCAGCTATTGGTACTATACATTCCATAGCATGTACTCGCAGTTTTCACTTTTCTTTTTAACGTAGGGAAATGAAAACACAGTAAACTCCATCTGTGATAGGTATAATAACATCCGCGTGATTCGAGCACTTGGCCATAGACGCAACTACTACTACTACTATTATTATTATTATTTCTACTTCTACTACAAGATCCGCTGTCTTCATTAGTTTAGGAAAAGAGAAAAAGCAGTAGTCTAAACTATGAATAGCGTTCTGTTACGATGGTAACCCGTTCCAGTCACTACTCCAAATGAAAGTACCGCATCGCCACTCAGAATCTTTTTCTTTTTCGCCAGAGGGGCCTAGTGGCCGAGCGCAGATATAGAATGACCTTCCTATAGCAATGTCAGCTAGCTAGTACTACTAACTTGTTTGTACACGCGGAGTAGAAACTGTGATTTATGCTGTTGGTACACACACAAAGTAAGAGAAGAGGATCAGTGGTGTGTCCTCATCACAGGCCATGAGCAAGCTAACAGCCAACAGCATCTACTACTAGATGCAATGCTGAGAAATGGTGGGGCAAACATGTTAGGGGCAACAGAAATGTGATGAGAGTTCTTCAAGGGAGCAAAGAGAAAGGTCAACGTACCACAATTAACGCCTGGTTTCTTCGTAACAAGGCTGATGCAGGGTTCATTGTGCTCGCATCGGGGAAGCATCCGCTTTCCGAGCAGTTTTGACCAGGATTCCTTTGCCTGAATCGGATCAAATGTTTTGTCAGTTTCAATCAGGTGGGAGGGGGATGCATGAGCTTGCTTCATTGGAAATAATGAATCCGTCGACTCGTTTGGCCAGTCACTACTTGGATTTGTTTCCGCTGATGGGTGTGCAGCTGGCGAAGCTAGCAGAGCTTGGTGTGACGAGGACGGGTGTGACCAGCCCTCGTTGGATTGCGTTGTTTGCTCTCTATACGAAAGCAAGGCGTTAGCGTTGGTGCTCATGTTGGCACCTGCGTCGCTAGCTCTTCTCCCTGGCACCCGACCAGTGGCTGAAGGTTTGAAGAATCCCCTTAGCGTTTTTTGGCCTTTTGTGACGGTGCCAGAGTTTTTAATGCTCTTTCTTCCCACGGCGCCCGGGTTAGTGTTAACACTATTACGGTCGAACACTTTATTTCTTTTTGGAGATGGTGGGCAAGCACGATCGACAGACCCCGCAGCACGTTTTCCAAACGATGGCGCCTTTAGTCCCAACCCAGTTGGCGATTTCGATTCTGCGGAGAGACTAGCGTCGCTCATTCCGGGCCTATAATTAGTATTGGCCTGTTTCTCGCTATCCTGATCTAAGTGCGGCACGCTGTCCACTGGCTCTTCTCCGGAAGTGGATTCTTTTGCACTTTCTAGCGCTAGTGAAGAAGGAAAGCTTGACAGTTTGGTGCCAACGCTCTTCGTGAACATATCTCGGATGTTTTGTCGGCGGTCGAACTCGGGGATCAGTTTGGCCGACAAGGGCAAAACATCTTTCGTATGCCACTCCCGGAGGCGTTGACCATCTCTGGCCACCATACCAGTTGGATTCATAATGGCCGACAGCGGTACCCGTTCCTTGTCGGCCGTCACGATATCAGCTATCGTGGCAAACACTGGGCAGTGGTCAGATCCCATTAAGCCCTCCTGAATGTTGGCTTCTGTAAACCAGTCTTTCAGCCCATTGCTGCATAGTACGTAGTCGATACGGCTGCCGTTGTTGGCCGGTCGTGTGTTCCGTTTGGTGTCCCAACATGTATTCATGCCCTCGCGTGTGGGGTGGAATTCTCTGCATAGATCCCACAGGACAGGCTGTTCCCGTCCTTCATCACGATCTCCCTGCACCGTGCCTCCATAGATTAGGTGATTGAAGAGACGACGCGAAGGCACGTTCATCCACTCCTCGATGCTCAGGCCTTCTTTTCGTAGGGTTTCGACAACGTTGGTTGAATCAGACTCAGAACGGCTCACATTGAGGTCCCCCACCAAAACTACTTGCTTGCCCTCCGAAATCAGATTTCGTACCCTGGCGTCAAGAGCCTGAAGAAATTCCATTCGAAACTCGACTCTTGACTCGTCACGATTAGCTGGGCTATAAACACCTAGCAGTACGAATGCTGGAAATTCAAGGATGACGCATCTTCCTTCAGAGTCCAACAGCAGTTCATCGATGTTTCCCGAGAGTTGCTCCGGTCTTGGATAGCCCCCAATTTGTTGATCTTTGGGCAGATTGCGAAATTGTGTTGACGACCTGGGAGGACAGTGCACTCCTAAGATTCCTTCTTCAGCTCTAATAGGCGCACAAGTCGCATTTCGCGTATAGATAGCAACACCAGAGTATCCTTAGCTTGTTAGATCCATTACCAGGCCATAGAGCTCCTAAACATTGAAGAGGTACCTTTCTTATGCTTAGGCAGGCTGAAATATACATCCCACCCGGGAACAAGAACCATATCATCGGTTAAATCTTTTCGCTGTATCTTTGTCTCTTGCATAACGACAATGTCGGCCTCGAGAATATCGAACATTGCCTAAAAGAGCGAAGAGTTGTTAGTGACGTGATAGGACTCATCCAGAGAATTCCTAGCCACCAACCTGGAAAGTGCGCTTCTCTCTCCATGGCTGATATCCAAATGGATTTCTAAAACATTATAAGATTATGATATTTAATTTATCCGCTTGACGATAGAGAAACAAACCTAATGCCGTTTACTTAAGGCTCCGTTAATAATGGCCATTCACAAGTGCTCCGTAAGATAACATACCATTCCATGTCGTTATACGAAATCCCATCGTTTCTTTAAGAAATTCCCAATACCGAATCTATCACAACCAAACAACGCTTCTGTTGCGTATTGCAGCGCAAACATCCCGGTTTACGGGCCAGAGAGCAGATGACGAGAGCGGATGGTCATAGAACGTTTGGCGGCAGAAGAGTTTGGCGGGTGAATTACGCTTGGGGACGAGGGCAGTCAAAAACAAGCCTATCGAGAGAGAGAAAAATCGCGCTTTGCTTCAGTTAAGGGAGTTCGAATATATATTTATGACACTGAAACGCAAGATGGAGGGTCAAAGAAAAGATGAGGCCGCTCTGTAAATCGCGAGAGCACGCACCAAGAGCACGCACCAAGAGCACGCACTGAGAGCACTCGCGACTACGTCACGAGATCACGTGACTGATCATTAAGCAGATCTTAGCCTGGAGATTGAGGCATCCATGACCTGCTCTAGCCGAGCTCTAAATCGAATATGACCTGATCTCATAATCTGCACCTTATAGACCCCAAACATTGAAGACGAATTCGGATCGCTCACGATGTTTGCTGCCCGACAACTTACTCGCACCGCCCCGCGCTTCGCTGCGCAGCTGCGCACTCCTATGCAGCGCCGTTTCGCCAGCACCGCCGAAAACGAGTTCATCAGTGAGCGCCAGCACATCAAGGAACACGCTCAGGGCACCACTGGTGAGTATTCATGTCTCAACTCCTCCAATTGCGCCTTGACCCAGCTTCTAATCGTGCACTCAGAGCTCTGGAAGAAGATTTCTATCTAGTATGTCCACTATCGGTTCTCGATTTCGCAAATTTCTGTGCCATTTTAGCGCCGGATGGGGAAGAAAGCAGCCGATTGCGCCGGATTTGTTTGGGCGGGGTTATAGAAGGCTGACAAAATCAAAAGCGCTGTTGTCCCTGCTCTTGCTATTGCTGGAGCCAACGCTTACTGGCTGTGGACTGAGCACTGGGAGCACTGGAGCCATCTCCCTCCTCTGCCAGAGCGCACCGAGTATCCCTACCAGAACATCCGCACCAAGAACTTCCAGTGGGGTAACGGTGACAAGGTGAGTCGACATCCTGTCAGCTATTCAACGGATCGTAAGCTAACCATTATCATAGACTCTCTTGTAAGTTCTGCTGGCCTTTGTCTCGATAGAGCAATCGCTTCCTATGTTCAATAATCTGCGTTTAACCTCTTTGGAGCGAAAAATGTCTGCTAACCGGCATCAAAAAGCTGGAACGAGAGCGTCAACTACCACAACCATGACAAGACCAAATAAAGGTGGTGAATGGAAATAAGCTGGAATAATGGTTCCCGGAGGAAGACTACTGGTAGTTGTAGACCACTCCTTTGGAGCTTGAATCAACTATCCCGTAGCTTGAAGGGCGACAACTGTATCCCTTCGAGTTGAGCTTAGACTTTGCAATGTATATCATCCTTCTTAGTCCCTGCCTTGTGTATAACTCTGGGTATCTTTTTGGTGCAGGAAGTCAGAGGCCATCGTTGAGCAGATAGTAAGCCACCCAAAATAGGCGAATTGAGACACGGTAAAGGTTTCCCAATATGATATCAGTTCCTTGCGTTTAGTACCTACCAGCTGTATCAAATATTATGGACCTACAGAGTATTCCGCATATTCCAATCCCCAGTTGGCTCATGCTGCATATTTGTCGGAGCAAGTACTTCGTATGAGCGGGCGCAAGGTTCTCCGAAGAAATTCCGATAACGACAGTGCTTTGCTACAGTGGGTGCGCCTGTCCAAATCTGGTAGCAGCAACAACACCCAAGATGCAATTGAAGTTACCTAAGCCACTAAGACATTGAAGGAGGTAACAAGTACTGGGTGCTGATTCAACCGCGCCGCGCGATATCACAGGATTAACACAGGTATACTCTATGGTACCAAGGTACTGAGATACCACAATTTCCAGATACTCAGCTATGAAGGCGGCAGGAAAGATCTGATCCGAGACAACTGCCTCGATCTATCCATCCCGGTGCTTCCTACCTTTTCCAGCATCCACCCAAATCCTCATAGGCTAGGCAGTTGGCCAGCTGAAATATGGAGAAGCCTTGAGCTTACCACGCCGGAATCTGTATCGCTCGAGAGGAAGATAGCGCCCTGTTGATTGTTGGCAGATTCTCACATTTGACGTCGGGAGGAGTTTTCTCAATATAAACATGGCGCGGTATCTCACGCCGGCCAAGATTGGCCTTCTCGTTCTAACCGAGCTATACGTGGAAGAGGCGGTTCCCAGCGATGCAGTCGTGCCGGTCCTATCATTCATTGCATCTCATGCCATAGGCTACGATCCAAACGGACCATCCACAAACCAAGCGGCCAGATGGACAAAGGCTGAGCGTGCCGTTGGCCTGGTTATCTCGATCAAGGACTTCGAGAAGCTACTTAGCAGCTATCCATTCCTAATGGGCTTGCCTGGGAAGAGATTGTGGGATCAGTTCCTCAATAAGCTGTGGGGGATTGACTCGCTCCACGCTCTTGGAGAGTTTTTCGAAAATCTTTCGTTCACACTAGCTAAAACAAAGGAAGAGCTTCGAAAAGAAGGCCAGGATCCTGATGAACCCGATCAAAGCGTCAAGCTCGCTCACAACTCTCCTCTCGGCGCTTTTGTCCGGAGATCGCGCCTCGAATACCAACGCTTGCGTTTTCACGACTGCACCGAGCTATGGAAAGACTTTGTCCGATATCGACAGCCAACATCTCACTATCAGAAGCGGAGGAATCCAGATTTCAGTCGATACAGCTTCGACCAGGTGCTGCAGCGTGGAGAGCTGGAAGATTGGGATGTTGACAAAGTGGCGAGCCTAGCATCAGTAGCGTATGGCGATATGTTGACAGGGGACCATACTGGAGGTCTCCCTGTCAGCATAGACGATGTTGAAAATCTACTCGATTTTCAGATTGAGCAAATGCAGAGTAAGTCATCCTTCGAGAGAAATGTTTCACCAGCGTTGCCATAAGGAGCTCCAACTGACTATCAAATTTTAAAGAATACGGTAACAGGATACCACTAGAGATTCGACATCAGTTTCACGATCTCCTCAACGACAGTTTCTTGATTCCTAGCCTAACGCACTATATCACGTAAGTATAAATTTCACTCCTACATCTCTACCCGTTGCACCTTGACGCTGTGCTGAAATTGGAAACAGCTTTCTCGACGCTTGGAGAGCTGGGGATTATCCAACGGCATTCGATTTTCTGCATAGATACTTCGACTACACAATGCAGCATCGTGATCGACTCTTTTACCAGTACGCTTTGATGAACTTGGCCGTTTTACAAGCCGACTTTGGCTGTTACAAAGAAGCCATAACGGCGATGCTTGAAACAGTGACCACAGCAAGAGAAAACAGAGATATGACTTGCCTTAATTTCTCTTTGAACTGGCTGTTTCATTTTGGACAAGCACACCCAGATTTCGTCAGTGATCTGCAAGCGGATAACCTCCTTGGTACAGGCAAAGAAACATTAGCCTTCCTCCGAGTGAAAGCTAGGGAAACCGGAATGTGGACTCTCTGGAGCTCTGTGCTCTTAAGCGAGGCCAAACTTTGTCTAATCAACGGCGACAGTGTAGCAACTGCTCTCGAGTACATGGTACGAAGCTCGCAGATTATTGTGGAGAAGAATATGAAGGGCATGTTCGGAGCACAGCTCGGCTTATACTCGTCCCTCTGGAGCAGGCTTGGTCTTGGCCACCTCACCACTGTGTCGTGTGAGATCTTCTTACGGTGCCACACTTGCCATTCTATGTTTGATGATGAGCTCAAAATGATCAGTCGATTTTCGTTTGCGCTTTTGGACCAAGGGAAGTACCGCGAAGCTATGGAGATCTTAGACAAAGCCGACGAAAATTCACGCCGGTCGTGGAAGCCCAACCAGTACTGGTTCAAGTATAGGGGCATCATACAGCTCAAGAGAGATTTACACCATAATAACTTGGATGGTGCAGAGCAGCTCTTGAGTCAGTTTCTTCAGTCTAAAGGTGACGACTTCGAGCCCGACCTCGCTTTAGTAATTGATACCGCCAATATAGATTACTTGACACGTCGTGGGGACCTGTCGTCAGCCGCCGAGAGAGTCGATAAGATGATTACGGAACTCAGACACGAGAATAGAGATATAAGTCTACGAGTCAAGGCCCTTCTTATCAAGGCTACTCTCTTAGATAAATGCGGGCGACCCCAGCGTGCTTTTTCCATTGCCCTGCGTGCGGCAAACCTATCCCTACGCGCGCGATTGATGCCTCTACTCTGGGCTGCGATCGGCGCAATATCCAATATTTTGGTCTCCATGAACGAATTTGAAGCCGCAATGCAGTTACTCACTGCCGTGTTACCGCGGAGCCTAGAATGCGACTCTCCAACCCTCACGGCAAAACTATATTCATACTTTGCCGACGCCTGTATGGGATTAGCCGGGCAATCTGAAAGTGATAGCATTGCTGGAAGAGAAGAGGCTCCAGAACAGGAGCAGACAACCAAAGAGACTGGGTCACCCAAAACAGCCACTCAACGACGTGACGAATACCTGAAAAGAGCAGCAATGGCGGTGCAGAGTGCTTTCGATGAGTATTCTAGTATTGAAGATATCAATAGCCAATGCGAGATGATGGCAAAGAAAGCTGTAATTATGAAAGTACTGGGTGACATGGTCTTGGCTGCGGACTATGCCGCGACATATGCTGAGCTGAAGAAGAAGGCTGAGTCTCTGGGTTTGAATGGAGGAGACACTACATGAATGGCGACTTTGGAAGAGAACAGTAACCGACCACAATATGGTAGATTACAATAAATACACTTCGACGGCTGCGCTGGGTGTGGCATAGACTAATTGATAAAATCCTTGGAATAAACAGAAGCCTCCTATGGGTGAAATGCTCAGCCAGCTACCCACATGTCACTTAAAGAAAGAATTATAAACTACTGTAAATCAGCAACAATCTGTTTACACTTTTCACCTATGGTTTCAGCCAGAGATTGAAACTACCGAAGTAATACGAAACGCGTTCTCCATGAGATAGATTAGTGACATACAGAATCACATCCCCAAGGTACATAACAACTAGATAGGTATTGGAAGAAAGTATAATGACGACTAGCCAGTATTGAAATTTTGATAAAATTCGCAGATAGAAGAAGAAGTCGCTTCTATTCCTCCTGGTAGGAAATTTTCCGCATTTCGCCAAGCCGGTGTCTTGCAGAAGCAAGCGCGTTTTCCAATTGTAGAATTTCAACCTAAACAAAGAATCGCTTTAGTTAGCTCATATCCATCAATATCAAAACAGGGGGGTTGCGAGAGAGTCGCCAATTTACCTGTTGCTCCATCTCGCGAACCTTGAACTCGTGTGCCCCGAGTTTAGAGTAATCTACTTGATCCTCTTCTTGGCTTCGCTCACGTATCATAGCCTGAACTTGGCGAACAAGCGATCGGCATGCTGAACCAACGGCTTTGCTTGCCTGTTCCAAGCGATCCTGGCTCTTGGACATGAAGCCAGCCTTGACACGACTGGCTGCCACCAACTGTGCCGTTGACGCAGCGACGTCATTGGACGCCACAATCAGCTGTTCCGGGCTGTTGCGGTTGGACAATACTCCATCCGCCGTCTCAATCAACGTATTAGTTGACGAAGCGACCGCTTTAGCCGCCGATATGAGGCCCTCTGTCCACCGGTTGTTCTTTTTGTAGAAGGCTGTGCGTGATGATGAACCTTTCCCAGCTTGCACGATCTCCTGCTGCGTTACTGTTGCTGCGCGAATGAGCTCTCCAATGGCCGTTGTGATTGCTGCCGCAGCATCCAAGATTGAGTCGTGTACCTTGACTTCGTATGTGGTGTATCCATCACGAGGCTTATTCTTAAGTTTAGCAAGTCGAGCCGCAGCCGCCGCAATGGCATCGGCTGCTTTACTCAACTCCGAATCGACCAAGTCTCCAAGATCTCCCTTGTTGTTCATCAGTTTACCAAAACCAGGAGCAAGGCCCTCTACAAGCTTGTTGAGCTTCTGCAGCTTGATCTGTACATCATTATTACTGTTGATGACAACATCCGTCTTCTGGAGTGGCTCCATTCCTTCAAGGCGGAAGCTCTGCAAGCCCCTGAAAAACTGCACTGTAGATTGGGCTGACTGCCTTGCACCTTGCATCAGCAAGTCGGCCTTCTTCTCATCTGTCGCCAGGCGCACTACACCCTTGGTGTTGCTGCATACATCCGCAACCGCTCCAGCAAACACGTTGATGGCCTTGATTAGCTCTGAGTGTGTGCTGTTGGGCCCATCGGCAATGAAATTGTTAAAGGCGGTAGCAAACTCCATTGCACTACCAGAGGCCTTCTCGATCTGAGATAGCACATAAGATGGTGAGGCATTTTGGTTACCGGCCTGCATAGACGAATCCAGTTCGTAGAGAGCATCGTCCACTCGCGAGACACCAGCCTGCAGCACTGAATCAATGACGTCGTTAATCTTATCCAGGTTTGACAAGATCAAGGCATCGATTTGCCCGTCGAGTGCGTGGTCTGTCTCTCCTTGATTCTGCTTCAATTCGCTCAATTCAATGAGTGTCTGGTCCATGCCCGCTTTATACACCTCAAGCTCTTCTTCTTTCTCGCGTAAGAGTTGCTCGAGATCAGAGTCGCCGTTTCGGATCTTACTCTGTGCCTCTTCCAACGCTCGCGACTTGTTCCGGAGTGCCTCTTCCAGGTCGCTCATCTCACGGTTATACTTGGAAAGCATCGTAGAGAGCTCATTACCCTTGCTACGCTCAAGGTTGTCCGCTCGATCTTGCGCCATGCGTAACTCTCGCTTCAGCTTTTCTACTTCGTCCTTGCTGCTACCACTGGCTCGATCCTTGTCATGAAGGGCTCGGTCGCGCTCCCGGATCATATCAGCCAGCTCAAGGTTCTTCGTCTTGATCTCTCTCTCCAACTTTTCACGTTTTTCGATGGCTTCCTGAGCACTTGCTGCCTTCAGCTGCACCGCCTTGAATTTTTGCAATAGATCCAGGTGTTCATGCCGAAGCTGAGAATATAGCTTCGCGAGAGATTCGTATTTCGATCTCCATGTATTGACTTGTTCTTGCAGTGCTTTGATTTGATCATCTTTGCTGCCCATCTGCTGCCCATAGCTGTTTTGGATTTGCATCAGCTCTCCCTCGAGGGCTTTGACACGCTGGTCATATTGCTGCAGCATCAGCTGGTCACGCTCGTATTGGGCTCGCGCGTTGAGATTCTCCCGTTCAAGTTCGGCTAGACGGCCTTGAGTTTGCCACTGAGCTTGCTGCGCAAGAAGTGCCTCCTGCTCTCGTTGCTGCTGCTCCATCAAACGCCGTTGCTGCTCTTCGAAATCGCGCTGGGCCTGTTGTTGAGCTTGCTGCTGCGCCAAGAGAGCTGCCCGCTGTCGTTCTTCGAGAACTCGCTGCTGTTCTTCGTATTCACGGTTTTGGCGATCCAATTCGCTCTTCCAGAATTCAGAGATTTCGTCTGGTTCGTCCGATTTTGGCGCAGGAGCAGGGGACGGCTGTCGTTCAATTTCCTGCTTCGGTCTGGCAGGCAAGGCTGGAGCTTCGTCATCGCCAGCAAGAAGGTTCGGTGGATCCTGCGGCAACTTGGGAATGGTAATAAGACTCGTCAAGTATCGAAGATTGGAGCATTCGTAGTAGAATTTGACGAGTCGATAATGTTGGGCGTCGTATCGCTGCCGAAGGGGCTGCAGTGCATCATCATCGCCAGTGACTATGCGTCTAGATCAGCAGCTGTTTCTTGTAGGTGGGGGGAAATGCTCAGAACTGCTTACTAGAGTGCATGGCGCGCAGCATGCTGGTAATAAATTTGTAAATTCCATAGCTCTCTTGAACCAACGGCACCAGGGCTGCGATTCGACACTCGTTATTTCCGACGTTTCTAAAGTGCGAAAAGATCAATTTCTGGAATTGCTCTATCTTGTCTTGCAGCACCATCAGATCAGAGATGGTCTCGTATCCCTCATTTGGGTCGTTGATGGCTTTGAGGCTGAGATACTCCTCATACTCGAAAGTACCATTAAACTCCGGGTGTTGGTGGTGGAAAGACAGCTTCGCAAGAAGGTAGTATACGTATTCTCGGATCAGAGGCGCATATCCGCGAACTCCTTCTCCACTCATTCCACGGTTCAAGGAATCAATCCACGAGCGATTGGCCATTGCTTCTTTCAAAGCTGAGGGATGGCCTTCCTGTAGAACCTTGTGGACGGTGATCAGAGCTTTGAATGTCTGAACCTCATCGGCAAGAATGGGTTGGCTGCATTAAGTTGGAGGCGGTCACATCAGCAACCGAACGTATAGAAATACAGCACATGTCATTCAACCTACACCTTCATGCCGGCCCAGAAGGCCTGTGAAGATCTATGATCCCAGGTATATACGATACATGCTCGTACATGCTTGCGCTTGGGGGAGATTTCATCGGGATTGGTAGCCTTTTTGATGCTAACGGCAAGCTCCTGATCGGTTCTAATTGATTTGGTGTGCAAAGGTAAGCGGATGTCGCCATTGATGGGCTAATTTATGATTCAACGAAAGGGTATGACGAACTTCGTATGCTCGGTCGTGCGTATGGAAGCCATGGTGGGCGAAATACAGCTCAGGCAGATCGACGACGAAGCTTGGATAGGAGGCACACGATAGCGCAGTCGCAGAGCGCGCACTCAAGGCGCAGTAGGCACGGTAATGACTCGCGGAGAGTTCGGATTGTGTAGATAACCCAGGAAGAAGATGTGCTTTTCGTCGAGAAGATGAGATTGCGGCCAAATCTCCTCCGCACAGTTGGAGAGCACTAATTACCAGCCGGATGATAGGAAGGCGATGGCATAGAAGCTGCAGCCGGGAAACGGGCAAGCATCGTCACCATGTGGGGCGCAGCGGGCCATTAATTACCTGGGCGCTGAAGCGGTGTTAAAATAATCCGCCATTCTCGCTGCTGTAGAATTACATAATCCCTGGATGCAAATCAAACGGTCCAGGGTAATACAGGAGAGATCTCCGGGTATGCAAGGTAATTGTTAGAGGTATTCTTAGATGGTGGCTCAGATGTTGGGATTTGCTGAAAATACCGATATGATTGTCTCTATACACCGGTTTCTGGCAGTATCAAGGACCCGTGCCTGCATATGCTGGCTGTGCAGAAATGTTACAATAATATCAACACTTCTAAAGACAATACATATTCATAAGGAAACTTCGATTCAACTCAATCTAAAGCACGAATGCCAGCGCAATAAAGAGTTATACGCAGCCTAGATTCACTGGCAGGAGTTATATGAACACTCATTCGAAATTTCCCGTATTGTTTTGATATAATTGCCAATATCTGTTATATCGTGCATATCGTGCATATCGCTGGTTAAAACGAGTTAAGTTAGCAAGCGCTGGGACCGTAACCAAAAACAGGCAAAGTAGATCACACATAAACCGTCACTACCATATCATATTGCACATGTACGAAGTAAGGCATTTCTTTGAGCTGACATTCTATACAGTCATTCAATCCTCAATACGACATGTACTTGAACCAGGCTAACCCAAGACCTCAACACAATAACTTGGAAGGGCGAATTTATTCTCAAAGGGAATTTAATGTCTGTCATGGAGAAGGTCCAGTATATTTCGCCAAGGTTTATAGTTTCAGCGCTTAACGTATCCGAAAATCAGACACCTAGGTATTATATATGGGAGACACCGCACAAGCCGTAGAAACTATGGGGATACTCTACTCCTCTAATCGGGAGTGGCCACTGAGTAAAAATGCACTTTTGTCGATGTCATATTTTCTCATTTCCTATGAACATCAAATAGAAAAAAAATGCAGACCTTGGTCACATGCTGAGTTCTTTCCCATCCGAACGCAACACCATAAGAAAAACCGAAGCGAGCACCACGCCAACCCTTCCCTTAGATTGTAGTTTCGTATGCAAGAGGAGTGACAGTCTCAGGAGGGTTATCAGTCAGGGAGACCGTGATGGCTTCCCGGGGGAGAGCGGGCTGTCGCTTGACCTGAACAGTCACACCGTCGGCTCTGGCCTGCTTCTTGGCCTCGGCGTTGGCCTTGACTCGCTTGATGAAGTCCTCACGAGATCGGGAGGGCTGGATGTGCTCGATTCGGACGTTGATGCGCTTCTCGATGTAGCGGTGCTTGACCTTCTTGTAGACGATGACGCCGACAGAGCTCTTGGTGACGTTGTAGATGACACCAGTCTTGCCGTGGTAGACCTTGAAGGGCATGCTATACAACAATGTCAGTTCCCTGGTGCCTTTCCATCTCTATATCCAAGATCGTTTCCTTACCCCTTCTGGACGGCACCGTTGACCTTGATGTCGACAATGTCACCGACGCTGAATGAATGTTAGTCGATTCCCAGTGCCAAGTCAAAATTTTCCTCTTGTCCGGATTCTACTCACTGGTACACCTTCAAGTAGGTGTTCAGGGCGATCATGCCCTTCTGGCGAAAGTCCCTGCTGAAGGCATACTGCGGATTCGTTAGCAACGAATGGTTTCATATCATCGCAGGGAGGATAGACGAACTCGAGTGCCCGCTCGCTTTCCGTAAGAGTGACCCATCGCGCCTTAATTGCCGTCGATTTTTCGTTCGAGGATTGACGAAGATGGAGGTGAAGCTTTGCTAGTTTGGCGTGGTGAATTTGCGCACGGCGTGTGGGAGCGAATATGCTTAGATAATCCACTTATTTTTTTTCTCCGCCTGGTGATAGGGCAATTGTGGGAATTGGCGGGAGTGCGCAGCGAAACCCGCCTTAGGGTTTTCTGCTAGTGCATCACGTGCATAATTTGCAACGCCAAATTTCCTATCCACACAACCTTGCCGAGTTTCGAGATCACCTGCGGAAAAGTTCACCAGTAGCCACCATCTCGGAAAGCAAGTCAAGTGAGTGCTGCATGCTCAATTCTGGCAACTCGAGCCGTAATATCTGACCGCATACAGAATGGCCCCTCGTGCGCATTCCAAGACCTCGCGTGTCCCTCGCAGACCCTTCGAGTCTGCTCGTCTGTCAGTATCACCGGCCACTGAACTAGAGCATGGCTCTGTTTAAGTCGACTGTGACAAGGAAACTGACATATTATTTCTGATCAGGGATGCTGAGCTGAAGCTCGTTGGAGAGTACGGCCTGCGCAACAAGCGTGAGGTCTGGAGAGTCGGTTTGACTCTGTCCAAGATCCGTCGTGCTGCCCGGTATGTTAATGCTGCATCCGTACCCAAATCTCAAACTCAAAAAACTAATTGCAATGTCCTGCAGTCAACTTCTTACCCTCGACGAGAAGGACCCCAAGCGACTTTTCGAAGGCAATGCCCTGATTCGCCGTCTCGTCCGTGTCGGTGTCCTCGACGAGTCTCGCATGAAGCTCGATTACGTCCTGGCCCTGAAGATTGAGGATTTCTTGGAGCGCCGCCTGCAGACCTGTGTCTACAAGCTCGGTCTTGCCAAGTCCATCCACCACGCCCGTGTCCTGATTCGCCAGCGCCACATCCGTGTTGGCAAGCAGATCGTCAATGTCCCCTCCTTCATTGTCCGTCTCGACTCCCAGAAGCACATCGACTTCGCCTTGACCTCACCATTCGGCAGCGGCCGTGCTGGTCGTGTCCGCAGAAAGAAGGCCAAGGCCGCCGAGAAGGGCGAGGATGGCGAGGAGGAAGAGGATGACGAGTAAATGCATCATAACAGGTGTTAATGACTCTTCCTGCATACAAGTTTGATGACCGAGGGATATCACAAGCAGGGAAAACAGGTTTCTCTTCCTAGCTTTCGGCGTTGGCCAAAGGATAAAAATGGAATGATTTAAAAAAAAAACATGAAACGTAATTGCAAATGGGATTTTAAGTGCCTACATGATTCAAGAACTGTGACACCTATCGTAGAAAAGACATGCCAGAGCTGGCATAAGTCATTGCCTTGGTAAGGGGCGCATTTGTAGATAACGTTGAGTAATTCACTTCATTATATATGGGTATGTATGAAGCGAATATCCTTTAGCTTATCAGCTCGTCTTTACCCAGTAGATTTGCCATCGGATCTTGAGCAACAGTCCTCTTCCGGCGGTATTCATCCATCTCAGCTTCTGATACCCCGTTTAACATCTCCTCTTGCGTACGCTTCTTGCTTCTTGTTTCTTGCGGAGTCGTTCCTGATTCAACCTCTTCGCTCTCTGCAGGTAGTGATTCAATCTCTCGTTCCGATATGGGAGCCCCAAACCGTTGGCGCTCAGCGGCCTCCCACGCTTCTTTACCTTCCTCGCCCGTACAGTAGCTGTTCTTGATGAAAGAGTGACAACACGCATAACCCCATTTGAAATTGGACCACCAGCTACCCCAAGCTGATGTATGGTTGTTGATAAGTACATCCTCTGCGTACTTGGATTTGGCGCCCCTTAGCGGCGCCCCCTTGATGAGGCCTGCCTCGTCGTACTCAACAAACGTCTCAGATTCTGACATGGCCATATTGCGCAGCGCAGCCGGCATTGCTTTATGCGCATCACCTCCGTATTTTTCCAAGAGTTCTTGTTCACGTTCAATGCGCCTTTTCTCCGTCTCATCTGCTTGTTTTTTACGATAAAACGCACCGGCCGTCGGGTTCGCCTGTAGATGCTGGGTGGTGTCTCCGCTCTTTTCCTGTGCTTCCCATGCGTATCTTTGCGCCATCTCAAATTCGCCTGCATCGCCCGAGGATCGCATGAACCCTTCTTCTGCAAATAAGTCGGCCGCTTTATCAGCTGTTGCGCCAGAGTTGACGAGTGCTCTGGTTTTGGGGTCGTATTTCGCAGATTCAAGATCAAGATTCAGAAGATACTTGGCAGTGTCTTCTCGTATCCGAAGCTGCCTTGTTGCTGTGCTTTGGTGCTTGCTCATGTCGTTTTCTTCGGCGTATTTATCACCATCATCCTTTCCTTCTTCATCATCATCATCGCCGGCTACAGCGTTTTTTGCTTGCTTCCGTAGCTCCTCCATTTCATTAAAGTCATCAACCACCCTGCGATATTCCCTAGCGTCATAGCCATTCCAACGGTCTCGTTTTGCATCCCATCCCAGCTTGACATCCTGGACAACTTCGTCTGCCTGGATATCTTTGCCTGTCCATTTCGCTCCTTTTGCTCTTGGCCGGCTCAAGCAATCTTTGGCTTTGTGGGTCATTGATCCGCAGTTCTCACACGCGCCTTTTCGGTATTTCGTTGCCGCTGGCCCAGCCTTCTTCCCACGATCGTACCATTGTGCTTTTTCGTTTTTCTCTTCTCGACGCTGGTGCTTCAGGTAGTCATTGTCGTCGTCACCTTCTTCCCCGGCATAAAATGGCCGTTTACTGATGAAGGATGGGATATATATGTTTTCCTCTTTTGAGGCTGCGCCTGTTTGAGGCTTGCGAGGGGGCGGCATGGTTGTTTTCAATGCGGTAAATGGTATAATGGCGGTATATCTCTGAATTAAAAGCTGCAGGACAAATAGTGAGGAAGAACGCGCAGCAGATTGCTTTTTTGAAGGAGCGCGATGAAGTATGAGTTGGGGATGGTTATGGACGGGCGCTGCGCTGCCTCCAGGCGCTAAGGTAATTGATAGATACTGCGCCTGTAGCATGTCAATGGTTCTTTATCTGCACGTGATCACGCGATGAAGAACCCCACCAATGACGCGACACAGACACGCCCCTCCTCACGTACTCTGTTTGTATGCTATCTACTAATTATTGGCAAAGAGGCAGGGCATTTGTCTTCTGGTCCCCAAGATTTGTTTCGAATGCAATCCTATGGCTCTAGGCACCGCAAAGCATGGTCTTGTTCCGCGTGCGCTTGAACTGTATCGATCATTATCAAGCCCTGCCCAGCCGCCATGATCCGCCGCTTCGCAATGATGTTCAGGCGCCGCCACCCTTGAAGGCCACAAAGGTGCCTGTTATTCGAATATTCGGCTCAACCGAATTTGGCCAGAAAGTCTGCGCCCATGTCCATGGAGTTTTCCCTTATTTATATGTGGAATACGATGAGAATCTGAATCAGGATGCAGGTGAGTGGTGCAGCAAAGTATTAAGTTGTGATAATGAATATCCTGTTAAAGAAGCCATCCATAGTTGGGTCATTTATATACCGCTTACATCTCTCTATCGATCACGCACTTGGTATAAGCTATCGGCAAGATCAAAATGGAGATAAGGCGAGGTTTGTAGCACGAATCACATTGGTGAAAGGAACACCGTTCTACGGGTATTCTGTTGGGTATAAATTCTTTCTCAAGATTTACATGTTCAATCCTGTTGTGATGACCAGGCTAGCAGATCTGCTGCAGCAAGGTGTTATCATGAAACGAAAATTCCAGCCGTATGAAGCCCATCTCCAGTACCTTCTTCAGTTCATGATTGACTACAATCTATATGGCTGTGATTTTATCGAATCATCCCAAACCTACTTTAGATCCCCGGTTCCCACAAATGGAGATAGTACCACATCTTCGCAGCTCTTTTGGAATATTCAGACTGTTCCGAAAAGTTTCATCACAGATGACTTTGCACTGCCCCGAGAAAGTTATTGTTCGATTGAAGTCGATATCGCTGCCCAGAACATCACCAATAGGAGAAAGGTTAGAGAGCGCTTGCTCCACCACGACTTTGCTGAGTTTCTAAAGCCTCCAACGGATGACATTAAACTGGTGTCTAGTATGGCTGGGCTTTGGCAAGCTGAGGCACGAAGGCGTCAACGCCAAGTACTACCTGGCCAAACACATGTCGAGCATCTGGTGTCCTCTTTTCCCCGAGACGCTCTTGTGTCGATGTCAGCTGACACTCGGTCGTCCCAACCCCAAGCATGGATTCATGAAGGAGAATATCGTCGAAAAGTGGAACGTTTAGTTGCCAAAGAAAAAGAACAATGCCATGGACCGGAGCTTAACTTAAATACATTTTTGAAGCCTCTGGACTCTGAAAATTCCATCAAAAGCGCTTTGCAGTCTGTTGAAGACCTGCACCCGTCTAAGCTATTGCCCGTACTTGGGCTTTCATTGAACCCGAAACAGCTAGAGGAGGATCTTAGTAGCAGCATCGAGGTCGATGAAGTGAAACTATCTCAAGTAAGAGAAGACGGCCAGCTCGCCACAGATTCGGATGATGTGGAGATGGGTCAAGAGATTGGCCAAAATCAGGGCGCTGCACCAGCGGGGAGCACTGAACAGATAATGGGTAAAAACATCTTCGTTCAATCATCGAACATCGAAACCATGGAATACAAAAGACGGGTTTTTGGGATTGGTCAAAGCGGGCTTACTACCGGCCAGCTTCCTCGAATTTTCGTATCGACCAGGTTGGTTGAAGCTGCGCAACGCAATCGACTTACCTTCAAAAACGGTAAAATGGCTGTGGCAACTCAAAAGACAAAAGTAATTCGTAAACGGACCGCATCATGGTCGTCAGATGACACTTTTTTAAAGAGGGCCAAGTTTGATGCTTCATATGAAGATGAGCCTGCTCTCCATTTGACAGGTGCAAATGAGCCAATGTCCTATTACGGGTCCCAGTCGGATTTATTGAAATCAATTGGCTCCTCAGGATCGCCACCTCGCATCGTCGAAGGAGAAAAGGATAATGCCCCAAGTCATGCCGTGACCTATGCTATTCGCCCGCCTTCTGTGGCTGAAATTGCATTGAGCGAGGATCACCGCCTATTGACTATCATATATCAAGATGCCTTCTACAGCAGAGAAGCTGACCTTCCGACGCAACGACGGGAATATGCCGGTAGAGAGTTCCAATTAACCAGTGACACTCTTCCTTTTCTGAATGACTTTGACCCCACCGGGGGTCTGTCGACATACGGAGGCTACAATGTCGATACGAGCCTTTCTCATGGAACCCATTTGAAACAAGAGGACCGGCAATTGAAGAAAGAATGCTCGTGGAGAAGCTGGGAGATTGCACAACTTCCCCCCAGTTATGAGGAGGTCAATCAGTGGTCCACACAGAGCGGCAAGGTCGACACAGCTATCAGGACAACTACTGTACGGACTTCAAGT
The DNA here is from genome assembly GCF_050947405.1 of Trichoderma evansii. Lineage (NCBI taxonomy): Eukaryota > Fungi > Ascomycota > Sordariomycetes > Hypocreales > Hypocreaceae > Trichoderma > Trichoderma evansii. The sequence goes on along the minus strand of NW_028145186.1, from coordinate 573,880 downwards.
CGTCCACTGCTCTCTCAGATTGATGGCCCAACACAAAAAGCAAAATATGATTTTAAGTATAGCCAAAAGCAGCCCTCATCAGCTGTGCCACATGAAGCTCAGTATATGAGTATAATGAGCCTTGAAGTTCATGTGAATACGAGGGGAAACTTTGTCCCTAATCCAGAAGAAGACGAGGTCCAATGTATTTTTTGGCATTGGAAAGACGACGAGGCAACGGCCAGCACTGATTTAGAAACACCGGCAATGTCCAAATCCGGTATCCTAATCCTCTCAGCCGATGGCACTCTGGCTGATAGAATAAGGCATGCAGCATCTGATGAGGTCATTCATGAATCCTCGGAGCTGAATTTATTCAATCGCATGATTGAAATAGTCAGAGTCCATGATCCAGATGTGTTGACCGGCTACGAGGTTCATGGAAGCTCATGGGGCTATCTCATTGAACGGGCAAGGCTGAAATACGATTACGATCTTTGCAATGAATTCTCTCGAATGAAGGCACAATCCAAGGGTCGATTTGGGAAAGAAAGCGATCAGTGGGGCTTCAACACAACATCAACAATTCGAATAACGGGGAGACACATGATCAATATATGGAGAGCAATGCGTAGCGAAGTGAATCTTCTGCAATACACCATGGAAAATGTTGTGTGGCATCTTTTGCACCGTCGAATACCACATTATTCGTGGAGGTCTCTCACATCTTGGCTCCAGAGCGGCAAGGCACGGGATTTAAACAGAGTTTTAAGATACTATCGAACACGGTCCAGGCTAGACTTGGAAATCCTCGAGTCCAACGAGCTGATCTCGAGAACTAGCGAGCAAGCAAGACTTCTCGGCGTCGACTTCTTTTCTGTATTCTCTCGCGGCTCACAATTCAAAGTCGAGTCCATCATGTTTAGGATTGCCAAACCAGAAAATTTCATGCTGGTCTCTCCTAGCCGGAAGCAGGTTGGACAACAGAATGCACTTGAGTGTCTGCCACTAGTAATGGAGCCCCAAAGCTCATTCTACAGCAGTCCTCTTCTTGTGCTTGATTTCCAAAGTCTTTATCCTAGCGTCATGATTGCCTATAACTATTGCTACTCGACCTTCTTGGGACGAATCACAGATTGGCGAGGCAAGAGCAAGATGGGCTTCACCGAGTATAAACGACAAGACGGCTTGTTAACTTTGCTAGAAAACCACATCAACATCGCGCCAAATGGCATGATGTATGTGAAACCTGAGGTTCGGAAATCTCTGCTCGCTAAAATGCTGACTGAAATTTTGGAGACGAGAATAATGGTCAAGAGTGGCATGAAACAAGATCAAGATGATAAGACCCTTCAACAGCTACTGAATAACCGACAGCTTGCTCTAAAATTGCTCGCAAATGTGACTTATGGTTATACTTCAGCTTCATTTTCAGGTCGAATGCCTTGTTCCGAAATCGCAGACAGCATTGTGCAGACTGGTCGCGAGACGCTGGAGAGAGCTACGGCTTACATCCACTCAGTGGAGCGATGGGGCGCAGAAGTTGTCTATGGCGATACTGATAGTCTTTTCATCTATCTCAAGGGGCGCTCAAGGGACGAGGCAGTCACTATCGGCCAAGAGATTGCTCAAGCTATTACGGAAAGGAACCCAAAGCCAATAAAGCTCAAGTTTGAGAAAGTCTATCACCCATGTGTTTTGCTTGCTAAGAAGCGCTATGTCGGTTACAAGTACGAAACCAAGGATCAGGCCAAGCCTGAATTCGACGCCAAAGGTATAGAGACTGTTCGCCGCGATGGTACTCCTGCAGAACAGAAGATTGAAGAGAAAGCTCTGAGGCTGCTGTTTGAGACGGCAGATTTAAGCCAAGTCAAGAGGTATTTTCAGAAACAGTGCAAAAAAGTAATGCGTGGCAAAGTCTCAGTCCAAGACTTTTGTTTTGCCAAAGAAGTCCGGCTTGGCTCCTATTCTGGACATGGCCCACCGCCTGCTGGAGCACTAATCAGCGCAAGGAAGATGCTGAAAGACGCCAGAGCAGAGCCCCAATATGGCGAACGCGTCCCATATGTGGTGATAACTGGAGCGCCGGGTGCGAGGCTTATCGATCGGTGCGTCTCGCCAGAAGAGCTTCTTCGTAATCCTCACTGGCAGCTGGATGCAGACTACTATATATCCAAAAACATCATTCCTCCCCTGGATCGAATATTCAGTCTTGTTGGCGCTAATGTAAGGCAGTGGTACGACGCAATGCCAAAAATACGACGTGTTCACCAAACGAAGGGACTTGGGAGCAAGAAACGGACGTTGGAGGCATATATGCTGTCAGTACATTGCATGATTTGCAGAAGAAAAATCACCGGTACTGCAGAGCTATCATTGTGCCGTTTCTGCTATGCTAGACTGCCGGCCTCTTTGCTTGCACTGCAGTCGAAATTGACGGCGGCGGAACGCAAATACGATGAAACGCTACGCATCTGCCAGAGTTGTGAAGGAATTGGCCCCCTGGAAGAAGTTGGGTGTGACAGCCACGATTGCCCTGTATTTTGGACTCGCACCAAACTAAAGAACAAGATGCTTTACGAGCAGGCGGTAACCAACCCAGTAATTGATGGAATAAACGCCAAGATGAAGCGGTCTTCTTTGAGCTGGTAAAGGATGAGGGATGACGCTTTCTTTTCCTTGATTTTTTTTTTCCTTTCTCTACTCTTTCTTACGATGTAGAAGCTTTCTTGGTATCACTATGAATAATTGAAATAGCCAGTGTGCGATGAGATGAATATTTAATATTACTTGATGCTTGCCTATTTCCCAAACGCCAGCGCTAATCACAAATAAATAATCCTTATCTAGCCTAAAACGTTGTCCTGGGCCTTTGCGGCTAGTAAGTGACCTTTCCCTTCTATTCTTCTTGTACAAGTACATCTATAACAAAGTATGCTCGGCGTCAAATGCTCGGTATTGTTAGGATCAGAGCGATCCAGGCATGTCCCACCGGATTCTAGTCGTCGTCCATCCATGCAGAGTAATCATCATCGTTCAGTTCTGCAAAAGCTGATGGGCTATTTGGAATTGGTCGGCCTGTGGTGGAAGAGATTCCTGTCTCTAAATGTTTAGTCATGTTGTCCGTGGAATTTGTAGCAGCAGACTTAATACTGCTTGCGTCATTGTTAGTTTGTTGTTGTTGTGCAGCAGGGAAGTCTTGGTTCCAAAGTTCGGTCTGATGCGACTCGCCTTCCACGGCAGGAGTGCTAGGCTGCGAATCATCGGGTGCGGCAACGACGAGGATATTTGGGCTGTCCTCCTCTTGTATTTGACTGTCTTGCCGTCTTCTCCACGCTGGGGATTGGTGCCGCCTCGCTTGGTCTTCTTCGGACACAAGCGCAGCCTGTTCCTCTAATACTAAACTAGGAGATCTCCGCTTCGATGTGGGAACGGGCCCTATTTTAGTACCCCCGTTTGTTGGCATTGGAAGTGGTGTCCCTGGCGGCGGAAGCGGTTGCCCTCGACCCATGGGCTGGCTCAAATCAACAGGGGTGCTTTTTTCGTTATTTCGCATGGCTTCTCTTTGCCTCTGGATAGCATTCCATCCCCACTGTCTTGCCTGTGCTGCTGCATTTGTGACTGCTGCCAAAGTATTCCTCTTTTGAGCCATTGCGTCACTGTCTATAGAACTAGCAGTCGCCATACTAGAAGGATCGCGTTTTTGGAAGAGACCACGGCTAAAAGGGCCTGATTGGGATTTCACTGAGTTAGATGTAGACGTACGAGAGAGATCCGGTTCAGACCCGCCGACTGTTCCAGGGGATAGAGTCATATTCTGCTGCGGTATCTGCGGCAAAAGCTTGGGATCAATATCGCCGTCTACGCCATAGTTGCCATGAAAATCCTTGGAGGAAGAAGAAGATCGTCTGGACGTGATAGTGGACTGCGATAGCTTCCTAGATATCGGCAAGGGCGAAGCGTCTTGAGACCTAGATCGCAAGGCCGCCATATGGTTCATAGCGTAGTCTGGCGGGGATGTTGAGGGTTTGAATATATCAGCATGGGTTGTTTCTGTTCCGACAATCGGCTCGGTAGAAGTTTTAAAGCTCCTAGGAGAATGAACCGCATTTGGAATGGCTATATCCACACTGGTTGATGATCCCAGAGCCGGTAGCATAGACTCTGCTTTTTCCAACTTGCTTTCAAGTGGGCTGGGCGCTGGCTCAAGGGAATCCATTACCGGCATTGTTTGGCTCTTTTCAATGGGTTGGGTGCTATCAGAGTGGCTAACGCCGGAATCGAGGACGTCTGGTATTTCAGCATCGCCGACTTGAGGCAAATGTTCGGCTGGCAATGCAGGAGATTTGACAGCATCGTCTCCTTCAAATATCCCGCCTCTCCACTGTTTGTGTTCCGTGTTGAAGAAGGGTATATCATCCCAAAATGGCTGGACCAAGGTCTCAGCAAAGACTTCCTTGATACGATTTTCTATCTGACGAGTGATAACAGTATAGGTGATTTGTCTCGAGCTGACGATAGGCTCAATGGTCATCTCCATCTTTGGCATTGTCTGAAAGGAGACCCATATCCTGTTACTTGGAGGCGGCTTGATTTTAAATAGAGTGTGGCCCTCTAGCCTCCGAAGAACCACGGCAAGAATCAGATTCACTTCTCGAACTTTAAATCTTGCCCCTAAATCGATCCTTGCGGTGGCAGCAACCTCGATCCGAAAGCTGCCTGTATACTTTAAGTCAGCCTCGACAACGCATTCGCCCTCGACGTTGAGGTCTCTGAGTTTCAGATTGGACAAGTAAGGTGCAGCATCTCCGGTGTCTATTTGTTGAATCTTGATATTGGTGAGAAATGAAGGTCGTTTGACGCGCGATATCTTTTTGGTGATTTTGTCCTTGATGAATGCTTCCAGGTCCCGAGTTTTGTACACTCCCAAGAAAACTCTGCCAATAAGCGCATTAACCCATCGCGAATGTACTTGATCCTCTGATGAATGTAGCTTCTGCACCAATGAGATGATGGATTTGAGCTCAAACTGCTTGGGCTGCGGCGCAACGTCTTCGAAACCAAATGTATGCTGTTGATTTTTCAGCATGGCAAAGTAAAAATCTTCTTTGGCAGAACAATTTTCCGAAAACAAGTAAAATGGTCTGGATCCCTGATTATCCGACGAGTGGTGTTCTGGTTCGTCGAACTTCCGCGTCAAGGAAATCGCATTTCGTTTGATGAATAGCTCTCCCTCCGGTGTGATATCGCCGCCCGAGTATATGCCTATTTTATGATGCGCCAGAGAAATCACATGTCGTACTTCGAGCTGCTCCTCATCGTCGAATAGCATTAGATGGCCGTGCCTGTGTCTGGTTAGTATATGAGCTATGTATAGAGAAGGAACATGCGGAAGCGCACCTAAGCACCACATAAAATACATTGCCTGCTTTCTTAGGCCTCTGACTAACGCTGCTACTGTTGTCCATCGGGCTAGCAGCAGCTTTGCGATCGAAAATACTCCTATACATTGTCTGATAGACGCTTGGGCTGGGAGGAGTCACTGTGGCTGAGCCAATAGGTGTCGAGCGCTCCACGGGCTTGGCATTGATTCCCATAGGAATATATTCACGACAAACTGCGAAGTATCCTGCAGCGACATCGATATCGGTATTCGACCTCTTGGAATCGCTATTATTCCGCTGCCTCTTGGCTTCGTCAAGCGCTGTTGTGTCATCGCCGGGATGCACAATGTCGCCCTCATCTTCATCGTATGGGATGCCGAGAACGCGTCTATATGGCAAGTTATAGTATCCGTAGAGGAAAACAGATGCGAGGAGTAAAGGTATGAAGGTAATGCCGCCTATAAGGTAGGCCGCCAGAATCGTTGTCCAAGCCGCCATGGCCAGAGAACGAACAGGCAATTCTGGACTTCGCCTAGGATGATTGCGGCCCGCTATAAGACGGTCAAGGCGAAATAAACGCGATGCAAAAAGAAACAATCATTATGCTGCGCTGAAGAAGAGTTGTCAGAATGCTTAGTATGATAATAAGACAGTTAGCTTAGGTCTGGTATGGGAAGGTGAGCTGGCCAGATGATTGATGCGAGGCTTGTCCGCTACGTCATGTGATGAATAGCGTCCTGAGGTACGAAGGTACCTATAGGTACTGTACTTACTATGTACCTAGTACATAGTAGGTAGCAGCACCTAAGTAGTAATAGCCTCTTAATAAGGTACCGGCCCATATCTCCTAGAAAAATGCTCTTCTATAATAATAAAAAATATATTGTCATTGTACTTTGCTTTCGAGACAGCCGTAGATTTCATCAAGAATTTCCATACAATTCGTACAACTTACTTTAAAAATTAAAAGCGAGATTGTGAAGTTTATTCTACTGTATGAGAATAATATGATAGTTTCACTCTCTTTCAAGTAACTAAGGTAGGTACAGTACTGGCAGGTAAGGTACCTACCTTAGTAGTGTAAGGTCAGTAGCATTGCAAGCTGGAAGGGGACTTCCGAGACATCTTCTTGTCCGCAATTATAGCACTAATGTATCAGATAGCTTCTTATACCAAATAATGCTAGTAATGCCATAATTACCTATAATGCCGAAGTGATTAGAGAACATCAAAACTATTCACTCTTAGACCTTGATTGGACATAAGATATTACCTTGTAGCCACCTATCGGCAGGTAAGTAGGGTGCCCTGGTTGCCGGCTTTGGTAGCGCCACGCCAAGGGTAATCTCCCCAGCACGCAGAATTTTCCCTCGTTGGCAGCAATCTCACTACAGCCATAACTTGGACATCGCTGCAGAGTGAGAGCGCCAAATCGAATTTCGAGCCAGGCTGCAGCTATTTCTATCTGATATTTTGTCGTCTTATTTTTTTTTTTTTTTTTTTTTTTTTTTTTTTACCCCAACAATCAAAAACAAATAGTACGCGTATACGTTTCAAAGCGGCGAGAACCGAAATAAAATGGGCCAACCATCGTTTGCCGCGTCGAACGCGATCATCTACGTTACCTATGGCTTCTTCCTGTGCGTAAAACTCAAGCTTGGAAGAAGCATACCAAAGCTCCGTAGGGTTTAGCTAACATGGATTCTAGAGTCATGGGCACCGGCATTGCCTGGAAGATGAGAAAGCAGTCCAACACGGACTTTCTCTCCGGCAACAGGACACAGACTGGTCAGAAACAAACAGATGGCGTCTTGGCGCTCTTTCCCTCTACGTGGCTCATATGATTCCGGTGTTGTGCACGATCAACTAACTTGTGCATGTTCTCTGCAGCCTGGCCTCTGGCATTCAACTTCATCGCCTCGGGTGAGTCGTGCGCAAGAGCAATCTTGGCTCGGTGAATTGTCTTAGACAGACAGAATAGGATGTCTGTGGAGCGGTAGCAGTAACTTTCAATCATGGCAATTGTTCAAGCGTTCCATCTCGTGTGCGCCTGCGCATAGATGAAGCACGGAAGCGCAATCGTTTTGCCAAGACAGATCGCAGAAAAAAAAAAAAGCCTACCTCGACTTGTAGACTGAATAGGTTCGTAACCCTCAAAGCAATCTTCGTCCCTCTCCCCCTCTCTCCCCTGCGATATACATCTCGCTCTCTACTACTAACCGAAGGGGCTTTAACGCCCACTCTCGCCATTACGGGCACTGGAGGAGGTAAAAGAAGAAGAGAAGGGGAGGAAAAGAGAATCAGAGAATCCAAAAGATGTCCATCGTTGGGGACCAAGAGGGGGGGAGAGGATGCGGCTCACTACGGGCGCCGAGTTGAAGCAGCTTTACGAGATCCAACCCCAACCAGAAGAAGTTGCTCTCATTATTCTTCGAGATGAGACGTCTTTTATTCTGTTCTTGCGGGAGATGTCGCGGCTGTGGCAACGAAGCTGAGATTGTACCGTGAATACTCGATCAAGTTAATGCTTGCGTGGGAAACGTGCTGCCGCTCCAGATCCCCCTTTTTTGTTCTTCCCCCCTTTTGTCGGGTTATGTTTTGCTGACCTGTATAGCCCTGGGATCCGGTATCCTGTTTTCGTACCCACAGCTCGCAACCATCGCGGGTGTTCAGGGTGTTGTGGTGTACGCCTTGGCATCGGCGCTGCCTTTGCTTATCTTTGCCGCTCTGGGTCCCATACTCCGTCGAAAGTGCCCAGATGGATTCGTCTTGACCGAGTGGACACGTGAACGATATGGCACGGTTGCTATGCTGTATCTGAGTTTCATGACTCTGGTTACGCTATTCCTTTACATGGTTGCCGAGCTTTCGGCCGTCGGACAAGTTGTCAATGCTCTGACAGGTCTTGACGGGCTCCCAGTTATCATTGTGGAATGTGTTGTCACGACTATTTATACCTGTAAGTTGAGAGCATGTAAAATATTAGTGTAGAGATGGTCATGGCTAACATGAATTGCCTGTGCAAGCTCTTGGTGGATTCCGAATTTCGTTCTTGACAGACGTCATTCAAGGAGCCATGGTCGTCGGCCTCATCATCATCGCCACCATCACCATCGGAGTCAAGGCAGAGATTGACCGTGATCTCATCGATTCATCGGGCCTCACCAAGGCCAGCCTTGTGGGGTGGCAGCTGGTATATATCCTCCCTGTTGCCGTCCTGACAAACGACTTCTTCTTGTCCAACTTTTGGCTGCGTACGTTTTCATCCAAGACGGACAAGGACTTGTGGATCGGCGTGTCAGTTGCGACAGTAGCAGTCCTTTGTATCCTTACCTTGGTTGGCGCTACAGGTCTCATCGCGGCATGGACAGGTGCTTGGCCTGGAGAATCGGACATTGATGGCTCGCTTGCGTTCTTTGCATTGCTCGAGCAGCTACCAAACTGGGTAGTAGGAATCGTTTTGGTCATGGTGGTCAGCTTGAGTGTCTCTGCATTTGACAGCTTACAGTCAGCCATGATTTCATCCGCGTCCAACGACTTGTTCCGCAACCGCCTGAACATCTGGATCATCCGTGTGCTGGTTGTACTCGTCATCATTCCCACGGTGGTGATTGCCCTTAAGGCGCCGTCTATCCTCCAAATCTTTCTCATTAGTGATCTTGCCTCGGCGGCAACCATCCCTCCGCTCTGTCTCGGCTTGATCGACAGCTTTTACTGGTGGCGCGGGTTCGAAGTCGTGGTGGGAGGACTGGGCGGTATCTTGACCGTCTTCATTTACGGCACCATCTACTATGGCGATGCCAAGAGCGGTGGCGAACTTATCTTGCTCGAGCAGGGCCTCTACGAAGGAGATTGGGGGGCCTTTGGAGCTTTTGTGGCGGCCCCTGTGGGTGGCATCATCTGGGGCTTTATCGCTTTGGTGTTGAGGCTATCCGTGCAGTTTATTCAGGCAAAATCGCGCGGAGAGCGTTTCGATGCTCTTGATCGCCCCATTGCTGATGCCGAGGCTGAGGAGGATGATGCTCAGCTCGTGACTGAGGTCCAAACCTCGGTTGCTGGCAAGTTCTTTTGAACTGCCAGACACAAGGACCGGTCGAATTCGTAAGAGTGAACTCTGTACATCTCGGGAAGGTGGTATCAGATGAGCGAGTTTGTATGGAGCCTCTTGTTGATTCGACTTGCACAATCGACGCGTTGCAATCAAGGCTTTACTGTGTTATTGCAAAGAATTATTAATACGCATACCCTTGGGTAGCGCACCATTCTTTACACGGAGTAGGAAAGGGGACGAGTTGGATAAAATGAAGAGTGGGATTTTAGTTGGTAGCACAATAAAAAGTCTCATCTTCTCTGCCTTCTTTAGTGCTTGTAAAACAGATGGTGAAGTAGATTGATGATTTCTTTGTGTGGTTGGGCACGCGGTACAAGGGGCACGCGAGCAGATGCGACTCCCACGTCACTGAATTTCAGGCATGTCGAGGTAATGATTGGGCTGTGCCTGTGCCTGTGCCTTGCAGTTGCCGTTGCAGTTGCAATTTACACCTGCAATTGCAACTGCAGCTACAGTTACATGCAGCAGAAAGAAGCAGGTGCCTTTCGCCCGGCTTGCCTAATCCAGCCCGCTAAAGAAAAAAGTAAATTGGGCTGAGAAACCTCCCTTTTCAGTGGCCAACTTGTCCTCAGTTAAACTCCCTCCAGTGGAAGGCTGCTGCTGGATACGAAGCATTACAGCCTGTATGATGCCAGGTGCGAAATTAACTTGACGCCATTACAGCATGTCCCAGCCCAGCACTGAGGCTAATAGCGGCAGCATTGAACTATTTCCAGCCACCCCAACCCTTCATACCTCCCTTTGGCAATAGCAAATGCCTATTCAAAGCACCATCTCTGCCAACCTATTTTTATGTGAGACATCCTTATCAGTGCTAGGTGGAATTTCTAGCAGTCCTTAGTAGCCGCAATTGCATCAACCGAGCCGACCCTCGCCAGAACCCGCTCGCTCCACTAAGTCCCTACTAATGCTAACGGGGGAGAGGTTCGGTTCTATTAATATTTCCAAGCTCTGGTCCATAATAGCATCTCCTCTTCCTGCATAGCACAAACTCTCGCCCATTTTTGGATTGCCAATATTCCTCTCCATAAATTTTATTTTTTCTCTAGTCTGCGAATTGACTTCGAGCAACACAGCTCTACTCTCCACTCCACAGCTTTGCTTGCGACGACAAAGGAATAAAAAAAGGGAAAAGCTCGCCCAGGATTGTCCACCTCTTCGCTTCCGGCCAGCCCATGGCATAAACCACAGCTCCTCCGAATGGCGACGGCGACGAACCCTCCGCCCTATGAGGGCTCGTCCGCCGCTCCCGCTCTCGCGCCGCTCTCCAGCTCTCTCTCTCCAGCTTCTCCTCATCCGCAAGCTCGCTCATCGTCAGCATTGACGACAAGCGACCCGTCATCATGCGCTCCTCCAGCTCGAACCCAGTCTCAACCCCCTTCTCTTCCACGACGGCGCTTTCGCTCAACCTCCAACCTCTCTGCCGAAAAGACGACGTCTTCTACCTCGGCTTCTCCCGACTCTGCCGCCGGTGATGCTGCCGCTACAGCAACCTCGACTTCAGCCTTATCCTCAGCCTCGTCCTCCACGGCTACACCTCCCATGCCGTCCATGCTACAACCCCGCGTTGCCGTCGTCCTCAATGTCCCGAAACCATGGCATCCTTGGCTCTTCGCCTTGCGCCTTTGCTCCATCCTACCGGCTCTGTGGTGGGGGCTACCATCGCTGCTGCGATTATTGATACACTTCTTACCAGGACCGCCGGACCAGTTTCTGCTCGTGAGGCCGCCGAGCGGGAGCTGCGATTCCAGTGGCCATGACCCCCTGCAGACATCTACTCTCTCGTCGTGCGTTGGAGAACAGCTTGGCAGCGGGGCAGCGGCTATGATGGCAGCAGCTCCTTATGCTGTTACCGAGACGGCCTTGGCGACTATTTGGGTGCGTCCTTGGACTATTCAAGAAGATCAAGAAAACGATTGGGATACAGAAAACTAATTACATGTTTTGGGATATTCTAGTGCTTCGCATGCGGCTATCTGGCCTTCTTCTTCACCGACTGCCTCATGTCTCGATGGTATATATTACAAAGCTTCTAATTCTCCCCTCTTGACCCCCTTTCCCTTTACTCTTACATTTACCTGCTGAAGCCGGCTGACACTGGATTCAAACTCTCCAGGCTCATCCACTATACTCCTCAGGCCACAATAGTACGGCTCCTATCTATCAATGCCGTCAATGCCTACCTCACCCTCACGGTGCTGTCCCTGACTGGCGGATTCCAAGACCCACGACTGCTGCTACCTGGCTGGGTCAGCATAGCCACAGTATGGACCCTCCTCCTGACCCTATTTGGCGAGATGAACACCTCCCCCTTTGAAGAAACCGGCGGACCAGAGGAAGAAGAGCCCATCGAGTGTACGACGTTGACCAATTGCCCCCCACAGACGCTTACCATATGCTATCACGTAACGCACCAAAAGATTAATATCCGAAAGGAGACGTCGACATCTGTCAATGTCTTCTCCATAGCCAGTTACATCACCATGATTGTGCTGCTGGCCCACATGCAGACGTACCAAAGCGATTACCCCATCATGCCCGTGGTGTCAAAAGGTAACCACCTCTGGGAAGAGGGCAAACTTTTGGTAGCCCATGCAAAGACTCTGATTCACGAATACGCCGAGCGATAAAGATTACCACTGGCCGATATGAGATACCATGAGAAAAAAAGAGACCGGTTTTATGTAGGCAGAAGGGCCTTGACAAGGGAACAGAGAAATAAGAAAGAGGGGGAATGGAGGGGAAACAGAAGAAGAGGGGAGTAGGGGGAGGGGGAGGGGGGAGGGGGGAGGACGAGAGTGAAAACGAACGATATGACACGAAATACTTGTTTTTTGACTTTGAGTCGGATATACCACCAACTTGTTTCAACGGCTTGCAATTGCTCTTTTGATAGAGGTGTATTATTTCCATTTCCCTTGGCTCGGATTTGGCTATACAGGCGTTGGTTTTGTTGGAAGGGCTTTTTTGGTCAGACAGTGGCTATAATTGTCATAGCCACCTGGATTGCCATGTTTCTGCTTTATATACTACAAGGCGTCACGGGAAAAGCTGTTCTTGTGTTTGTCGCAGCAGGGGGATATTTTAAGCCTCTTTTACCTTTTTTTCTTCTTCTCAAATGTTAGATTTCTTTTTGAATAGATGATGCGTTGGAAAACATTCACATCAGTGCATACATGTGTAGAAAACTGTCGTCGCACCACGCGTGGTTGGCATTGTATTATCTATATGCCCTAAAACTACGACTAGGCCTGTCCGACAATCAAGACTGCAATTGAAAAGGGAAATGCAATGGCCAAGTAAAAAAGAATAGTAGCCTATTAACAGGAACCAGTCTCTAGGCCTGCATCCAAGATTCAGATCCAGCGCATCTTTCCCTCCCTCATCATCCGCATCAAACTTGATGTCAAACTGAAGAACAAAAAAAAAAGATATTGATCATTCGTAAGCCGCTGCGCTACTGCACAGCAGGCCCGGGTGCATAAATAAAGCCAATAAGCTGATAAAAGCTCTCACTCTACCCTATCCTCTATTGCATCCGACCGACCAGACCTTCCAAAGACACTGCTACCCGCAAACCGGTGGATTATGCCGGGGGGGTTGAGGCTTTATCGTATGAAGCGAATTGGGCACATAGCAATATCGGCTAGATAATGAAGGTAGTGGCAGTAAGCGAACCCGTGTAAAATGTATGCACAGGCTGCTCGACCAGCCTCATTCCGACACACTCATCACCAGCATGCTGTGAAGCCAAGTCGCTGGAAGGGTGGCGGGGACGGCGGCGCAAAGAGGACGATTTAAGCACCGTGAACGGTGATGTTATCGGGGTTGAGACCGAGACCGGCCTTCTTGTCAACGAGGAAATCCATGACCTTCTTGCGTTGGTCACCCTGGAGCTGGATCACCTCGCCGGCCTTTTCGTCATTGACCTTGTTGCCATTGCAAGCTACAGAGAGAGAGGAGAATCAGTTAGAGGTCGTCAAATATAGTGTTGGGGGGCTGTCGACATACCGAATTCCTTCCTGAAGAAGGTCAGAATCTTGCCGGGGTCGAACTTAGCAGGAAGACCAGTGACAGTGGTCAGAGACTTGCGACCATTGCGCTCTGTGGCAAAATGTCAATAAATTGTTTCTTGAAAGATATATCACGCTTTTTAGGTCAATCGCTCGCCTATCGCAAGCGCGCGACAAGCGATAAGAAAGAGATGAGGGGGTTGGGATAAGAAAAAAACCTACGTTGAATACGAATATGGATGTGATTCTCGACCTTTTTGGTATCACCGGTGTCGTCGTCGGCTTCGGCGAAGGGGTCTGTGATGAACAAAAAAGCATCGGTCAGTCAGATGTCAAAGGCGAAACACGTCATAGTGAGAGTGTAAAAGATAGGATGCAAAGGCTTCTGCTCAGACGTGGGGCCCGCCCCATTCGTGGGCGCGCCTCACACGACAAAAACAACCCCAGCTGAAGAGCATGATGGAAAAGATCAAAGGCGAAAACGTACCGAAGGACTTGAGATTTTCGATGGACATAAACTCGGATGTTCCGGGGTGTCTCGTGGGAAAAAAGTGTTTGGGTGAGAGGGGAGTTGGACCGGCGGCTGCGAAAAGGCGACGATCTCTTGAGGTGTTTTGAGTGGTGAGAAAGACTTCGCGGGGTTAGGGGACCTGTTACGGTTTTTGTAGTTGTGGCCGGCGGCTCAAAGTCTTGGGAGGCGGTTGCGCAAAGAGTCTGAGGCTTGGGCTGGCGTGACGGATGATGAAAGAAGGAAGAATGCGCGTCAGGTGAGCTGAGACTGGAGATTTGTTGAAGAGGCAAAAGGGGGGAGAGTTTGAAGGGAAAAGATTGGTTCAAGGTTTGAATGCGCAAGAAGGTGGGCGCAAAAAGGTGGGGGGGCGACAGAAGGGAGGAGGAGAGGAAGTTGGAAGGGTACCTGTGGTTTGGCGGGTAGATGCGGCGAAGGGGCAGGTACCGCGAGGAAACGAAGACGGCCAGGGCCCCACCCGGCGAGCGATCAAGGCGGTGGGAAAGAAGGCTTTGGAAACGAGGCGCTGTACTGTGTGCTTCACTTTTGGCACTGTATGAAACTATATAATATACTTGGCATAATACAGTGCACACAACACATAGACTGTGCTTGCCACCTCTCCTCCAGCCACACGCACGTATTTCGTCAAGCACAACAGACACACCGCCATGTCGCACTGTCCGCCAGTCTGTCGCCAGTCTGTCTCGCAGCGGCCAATGTTTGGAGGCGCCGCCGCCACCCTGCAGCTGCAGCAATTTGAATTGGGCTGGGCTTGTCGGGCCTGCCGCAACGGTTTCGCCTAACTCGTTGAGTTGGCATGGCTTGAAAATAGGAGCATCATAAGCATCATAAGCGAGTGGGTGGTAAACGCCCATTTACTCAACGATATATGTATACCTAGTACCTATGCAGCAGTAGAAAGTATTCGTTATTGGCTCCCAACAACAGGGAATCAGGTAAACATACAAGGCATTACCGGTGCCTGAACATGGTTAATGACGTCCAATAACAGCCATCTCAGCTCTCATTCTCACTCTATTTTTTGCCATGTACTTCGCGAGCCGCAGCAACTAGGTCGTCCTGCATCACTAGCTGTTCACATGTGCCCTTTCTCACCCACAAAGCATTTGCATTTTGCCCTTTTCATCCCCAGTAGTGATAAATCACATGCACGACCGACAATAGCTCGTAAGCTGCGTTGAATTCGGGCTGTCACGAGCCGAGAAAGGAGGGAAAAAAGGGGTTTCGCTGCTCTTTTTCTACAGGGTAGCTAGCCTTGCCCTGCCAATTCATAGACGCTATATGTAGTAGGAGATGACCTGAATCTCATCCATAGTCCTTGCTAACATTTTCATCCTGATCTCTTTGATATGAACAAATCAAGAGTCTCGGAATATAAATGCTGGGGTTGAATGAAGATGATATGCTGAAAGAGTTGGTTGGGCTGTAATACTCTTCACTTACAGTAGTGTAGCAGCAGCCCTAACTTGTCCATTTCGTGAACATTGTCGTATTAACTTTCAAATGGCAGCTTTCATAGTCACCAACACCTATCCGTTGAACAGAAAAAAAAAAAAAAAAGTCTCCAAGTTTCTGGAGTTCTCATGCTTCGAGCTTCGCTGCATCTCAGCCCTTTGCCCTCTCGAGCTTTATCCAACTTGCAGCCAGTTAGATGCCAGGTATTCAAAGCAAGTCTCCACACATGCACCCCGTTTTTTTCTTCCTAGCAGTTGACTGAAGAGCCAGCCACTAAGATTTAAACCATTGCCTAGAAAGCGATTCCGCCAATAAGCGCTGCTGTTATATCGCGAGTCTCAGCAATACTACTAAGATGTGATGTTGGGAATGCAAGAAGCTGTTGCTGCTTGTTGCTTGTTAAAAGGCTTCTCTAATACGCAACGCCTTGTCCTTGGCAAGGATTCAATTCAAAACCCCCGCAAAGTGGGCTCTGGGTTCACATATGCCGGGCAGATGCGGGGGATCTGTTCCGCTTCGCTGCAGGGTTGCGACTCGTACTGAGTCAATCAATGGCCGCTACTAACATTAAACAGCAGTAGCTTCTCTCTCAATAGTAGCATCAAATACAACAATTCGATGCAGCAGAGAGTGTGTGCAAATTCTGAATATCCTCAGGGGAAAAGCCATTGTAATATGGCCATCGTTCCCATCCTTGTTATGAGGCCCGTAATTAACCCCGAGCCGCAACTAACATCCGCTTGTATCTTCTGATTTGCTTACGGCATGCATTCAATCTCTACCTATTATTAGTTCTTTGTGCGTATGAATACGTGAATACATGGGCGTTGAATGCTCACAAACATCTTTGCGTATTGCCTCCTGTTATTCTACTCGAGGAACACTAGACAGTTCCAAGTAAAATAGAGGCGTGTCAACGACACTGCTTTGGTTCCACTTGCTCGCGCCGTCTCATACACACCCCGGACCTGTCAACGAAGCTATACTAACCTTGAGTGGGAAGCTTGAAAGGAAGCCTGCTAGTTTAAGGGCCGAATTCATATGCATACTTGCTCTTGACAACTGCTCTCCATTTGCATTTTTCGGCCCTAAAATGGCTGTGTGCCAGCATGTAGTGTCAAATGCACCTCGGAACGGTATACAACGTAGATTCCGGATATGTAGCGTATCGGGGAGTCTCGGTCCCGGGAATCCAACACCATGGAAAGAATCGTAGATGCATAGACAATGCTGGTACGGGATGACCCATTTGTCGAATTCTCGGCCCGATAGTACGACATGCGCTGCCACCAATGCTTGAAGGTTCTGAACCCTTGGTAGGGTTGATGGCGTTGAGATCCTTCTTCATACCCAGGAACAAGGCCCGGCTATCGTAATCGTCGGGGAGGACAGGGGCTATCTTTAATTCTCCTTGCCAGATACCATGGGCATTCAGCGGATATATAAACTTGCCATGGTTTGAAACCCTTTCTTTCGTCTCAGCAGAATTCCACTGTCTCCCATCTCTTCTATGATCATTCGCATAACCTTTTGATCCGTCCCCTATTCATCCATCTCTGTCTTATTACTTGGACTCCTGATAACTAGACGCCATGGTTAACAAGCTCCTCATCGGTGCTGGGGCACTGCTCTCGCCAGTTCTCGTGTCCGCCTCTCCCTCAGCAAAGCGCGGCCTCATCTTTATCCCCAACTCGACCACCCTGCAGGACAACTCCATCTGGGTTCAGACAGGCTCAGATCTTACCTGGTACTACAACTATGGCAACCTGCCTAGCTCGGATTACACGTCCATCTCGCAGTCTCGCTTCGAGTTTGTGCCCATGATGTGGGGAGTTGGACCAAACCCATCCCAGGACACTGCTTTTCATGACAGCGTCGTCAATCTAATCAACACCGGCACGCCCATTTCACATGTCTTGTCTTTCAACGAACCCGATGCCCCTTCTGCTTGGGGCGGCAGTGATGTAACGCCTGCCAACGCCGCTCTTGCTTGGATCGCCAATTTCGTCCCTCTACAGAAGCTCGGAGTCAAACTGGGGATCCCAGCCGTGACCGGTGCTCCTTCTGGATTCGATTGGACGAACCAGTTCCTGGCAAACTGTACCAATATCCTTAAAACGCAGTGCCCCTATGATTTCATCCCCTTGCACTGGTACGACAACCTTGGGGGACTGGAGAGCCACATTAACCAATATGCCACGGCGTAAGTTTAGCTTTTGCTTCCATTGTTCTATGCGATGTTTATTCGTCAGAGTAAAGCTGGCATTGTAAATAGCTAATATCTTACCTGATGCAGATTCCCCGGCAAGAAGATCTGGGTGACCGAGTACGCCGATCCCAACCAAGATCTCGCCACCACGCAACAATTCTTCAACCAGAGCGCGAGCTACATGGACGGCCTCAGCTCTCTGGAGCGCTACAGCTACTTTGGCGCCTTCCGGTCCGACGTTAGCAACGTCGGACCCAACGCCACCTTTTTGAACAACGCGGGACACCTGACTGACATTGGATCTTTGTATCTTGGATTTGGCTTGACCGGCGTAATTCCCACGTCTAACAACTAGATGCTTGATTGATCATGCTGGAGAAAGAATAAACAATAATTAGTATATACAAACGAAGAGAGTACATGTCTGTATATAAATGAGATCGCCTGTACATGATATCAACAGGAGGAGCGGCAGAGGCCCATCTCACACTAGAGATGGTGCAAAAAAGAAGATCAAGAGATGGATGACACAAAGAGAAGGGCAGAATTGAGATCTTTACTCTTACAACTGAGAAGAAATAAATACAAATAGCAAGCAGGAGCAGGCTCTTTCCAAGCTCAGTTTATGTGATGAGTTAGTAAGTACCTGCCTAGTAAACCGAATTAGAGAGAGGGAGAGAGAGAGAGAGAGAGAGAGAGAGAGAGAGAGAGAGAGAGAGAGAGAGAGAGAGAGAGAGAGAGAGAGAGGAAACAAAGAAGAAGCGACAAGGTACACCAGACGTGGTCAAGATGAAGGCATTGTTGCGGGTTTTACAATTTTATTATTATACTTTTTTTTTTCTTTTTTTGTGCTGATCAACTTCATCAAAGGAAAAAGCTAAAAGTAGAAAGGGAGGTATTTGCGCTTCTCGCAACACGGAGCAACCCGCCAAACTATTCAGCTCCCCTCACGGCTGAATGATATGGCGTGACGCTCCGTATTGCAGGAAGCGTAAATGCCTCTCTTTCTACCCAAGGGCTTCGACCAAGCTAAGCTGACCAGACATTTCTGAAAGTTTGTTGACTAAATACAAGAAAAACAAAGGAAACAACCAAAAGCACCAGACGCCAAGTCTCAAAAACTCTCCAAACGCCGTCCAATAAGGCCCAACTCCTATCCAAAAAACCTCACAAGGGAGAACGAATCCTCAAAACTACACCAGAGTGATAATCTTGTGTCCACCCCTTCCATATATCGCCGCAGGGACGTTTCTGATGCAGCCAATGCGCTCAAAAGCTCCCGGATACCGCAGCGAAGCAGTCAGTACCAGCCCCTCAAAATTGGGATGCTCATGGCGATTAACATCATCATTGTATGGCTCCCTCCACCCAAGGCACAGTACGTAGGCCGTACCAACGATCCGTTTCTGGCCATGCTTGAGCGAGTTTTTGCGAAACTCGCAGTGGTTGCGCGTCAAAAACGTGGCACTGTGACAGGAGATGCGCTCGGATTCCAGCTTGCGCTTGTTGATCATGCGACAGGCACAATTGAAACATGCTTTCCCCTTGCCTCGCATCGGCTTTCTATTCTTAACCATGATGAGCGAGCCATCTGCAACAAAAGGAACCCGTTTAGTCTTGGGGGTATCCACACCGTCCTCTTTCTCCTCCATGTCAAAGTGAGCAACGCTCAGTTTGCCTCTTGTTCCGGTGGGCCCTGAGAGCGTCTGGCTAACTTCGCATTTCACAAGGCGGCCTTTTAGCTTGATAAAACCTCCGTCAACGTCACCGAAAGGATCGTGAGCTTTGGGCATGGAGCAAGCCTGAATTATCGTGGCATCGGGAACGAGGAGTCCTTTCCACGGCTCCGTATAATAAACCCCAGCGTCGACAGAGGCCCAGGAGAAAGTGGGCGCCTTTTGATTCTTGAATGGGAACATGATTCTGGTAGCGTGTGTCTGTCCTGGACGCAATCTCACCTCCCACAGAAGCCCTTCATGTAGATTGGCTAGCCAGAGGCCTGCAAAATACTGAAATTTCTGAGCCATCGAGGTCAGGCTAGCCAGACCAGCGATGCCCGATAACTTGTCTTTGGGGTGGACAATCATGTTGCGCGCAGTATACTGCATCACAGCCTGGAGCCACAAGGCTGTATCCTCTCGCCCCTTACATATGTTTAACATTTCATCAAACGTAATGATCCCAGAATATTTGGCAAGATATTTTTTATAAAGTGCTGGATCTTCGTAATTACACACCAAGCCTCTAAAGACATTGTTCCTCTTATACCTGGACGTAAAGTCCCCTGTACACTGGTTATGCCGCCTGCAGTTTACAGTGATCGCCGCCGAGGTGAAGCTGATCACCCGGGTTCCCAGGAGAGCTTCCTGGTAGCAACGCCCTTGACGGTAAATTGGCCCGGTTCTCCGGAAGGATTTGAGCTGAGATTTGTAGGACGACTCATCGGTGGCGTCGAGAGGAGAGGTCTGGCGAGAATATCTCCTGCGTAGATCGATGGTGGCAGTGCCACCAGAAGGGGCTGTGAATTCAATCTGCTTAGTGATCCAATCTTTTCTACGCGGATACAAAAACGAGTCATTGGGCGAGGCTGAAGAAGCCGCCACAATGGTGATGACGGAGTCTCTGAAATAAGCACCAACGTGCGGCTTTTGCAGCATAATATCCACTGCATCGTCCTGGATTACGCAGATTGACTCTATCCAGAGGTAGTCAATCTTGTTCGTGTATGCGACTTGAGCGGCATCCCGGATAGCCTGTGGCAGATCGTCAAAGGAAAACCCGGTTGACCAGTCTGGCATGTTGTGTCTGAGAAGCCTTGGGAAGTCTGGATCGGTCTCTGACCAACAATGGCTTAGAGTTGCATATTCCATGATTTCTGGCGCCCCCGGCTTCCCCTGAGGCCCTCCGGGTATATGCTTCAACCTAATCTCCTGGGCGTACCAGTCAATATGCAGCAATCGATTGGGAGTGACATAACAATCGTCCAGGCGGTCAGCTGCATCTCCGCAGTTTCGCATGTTGAAATTCATAAAGTTTTCGCATTCTCTGTCTTCCAGCATTTCTTCTAGTTCTGGCGCCTCTAAGTACATGCTGGGGAAGTCACAAATCGATAATGCGCTCCGGTCGTGACAGAAGACTTCAATATCCGCTCGCAGGTGGATCCAATTTTTATCAAATTGGATGACTTTTTGGCACTGAAGGACGAGCGGGAAACCTCTTCGGATGTGGATCAAGAGAAGCCCATCCCAGGTCCCCGTAGCATCTTTGATCCAGTTCATAGAGGGCTCTAAAAAAAAGAGGTTGAGGGCATCATGCAGGAACTGGCAATACAGGCAGTCTTGAAGCTCCTGGTCATTTCTGGGGCCCCAGCCATCGCGGAGAAGGAATCGAGTAGGAATGGTGATGAAGTAATCGTCGGGTTCACCCTCAATCTTCGTTCTCTGGGTGGAGATGGACTGTCTTACATGCAACGATTCAAAGTTGGGGTCGAACTGCAAGTGATTGCAGAAGAAGCATGTTAGGTTTTCTGCGTGCTTTCTCTTGATGGGAGCCACAAGACCGTAGAAGCTGGAAGACATCTTGGTTGTTTTGTTGGTATTATGCTGTTGATTGAATAAGAAAGCTGGCAACTGAGACGAGTTTAGTATATGATACGTAAGGCAGGGGGAAAGGTAGATGCAGTTAACTAACAGAGCAGTTGAAGAACACGAAATACAGAGACGGTACGTGGACTAAAAAAGAAGTCTCCGAAGTATGAAAGATTCGCAGAAAGAAAAGGAGAGGGAGAACGATATTAAGCAGGAAAAAGAGCAGGAAAAGGAGAAGAAGAAGAGCCCCCCCCCCAAAAAAAAAAAAAAAAAAAAGGGGGGGGGGGGAAGGGGGGGGTGGGGCAAACGACGTTTAATTGTGACCGAAGGGCAAGAACAGGGGGTTGATAAGTCAAAATGCGTAGGCAAATGAA